>NC_084548.2:74935000-75007500 GCF_033978685.3 Nerophis lumbriciformis
TACATTTTATACATCCTATTATTTTTACATTTTATACATCCTATTATTTTCACATTTTATACATCCTATTATTTTTACATTTAATATATCCTATTATTTTCACATTTTATACATCCTATTATTTTTACATTTTATACATCCAAATATTTTTACATTTTATATATCCTATTATTTTTACATTTTATACATCCTATTATTTTCACATTTTATACATTCAATTATTTTCACATTTTATACATCCTACTATTTTCACATTTTATACATTCGATTATTTTCACATTTTATACATCTTATTATTTTTACATTTTATACATCCTATTATTCTCACATTTTATACATCCTATTATTTTCACATTTTATACATCCTATTATTTTTACATTTTATACATCCTATTATTTTTACATTTTATATATCCTATTATTTTTTTCACATTTTATACATCCTATTATTTTTCACATTTTATACATCCTACTATTTTTACATTTTATACATACTTTTATTTTCACATTTTATACATCCTATTATTTTTACATTTTATACATCCGATTATTTTCACATTTTATACATCCTATTATTTTCACATTTTATATATCCTATTATTTTTACATTTTATACATCCTACTATTTTCACATTGTATACCGTATTTTCCGCACCATAAGGCGCCCTAGGTTATAAGCCGCGCCTTCAATGAACGGCATATTTCAAAACTTTGTCCACCTATAAGCCGCCCCGTGTTGTAAGCCGCATCTAACTGCGCTAAAGGAATGTCAAAAAAACAGTCAGATAGGTCAGTCAAACTTTAATAATATATTAAAACCAGCGTGATGTGGGCGCGCATGGAGTCGTATATCAACATGGACGGAGCTGCGTGAAAAAAGCCACCCGGCCTCTTCGCGTAAACTTAAACTTACCTTAACCACTCGCTCATCTTTTCTTCATCCATCCCTTCGAGTTAGCTTTTATGATGACGCCGGCTGGAAAGGTCTCTTTTGGCAAGGTCTTCCTTTTGAATATCACCATGGGTGGAAGTTTCTGGCCATTAGCATGGCAAGCTAGAACCACAGTGAAGGATGACTTCTCATTCCCTGTGGTGCGAATATTCACCGTACGTGCTCCCGTTGTATCCACAGTGCGGTTCACAGGAATATCAAAAGTCAGTGGAACCTCGTCCATGTTGATAATGTTCTCTGGCCGGATCTTTTTTTCAGCTATCTTGTTTTTACAATATGCACGGAATGTAGCCAGCTTTTCTTGAAAGTCTTTAGGCAGTTGCTGTGAAATAGTAATCCGTGTGCGGATGGAGAGATTGCGTCTTTTCATGAACCGGATCCCTGTCGCTTAGTAGGAGCCATTTTGTGGTCTTTACAGATGTAAACACACAAAGGAAATGAAACGTACGGTAATATCCGCGTGCTTTTTCTTCTTCTACGCGGGCGGGTGGTTGCTTACAGTAGAAGAAGAAGCGCTTCCTGTTCTATGGGGGCGGGTGCTTACCTTGGCGGTTGCTTGCGTAGAAGAAGAAGCACTTCCTCTTCTACGGGGAAAAAAGATGGCGGCTGTTTACCGTAGTTGCGAGACCGAAACTTTATGAAAATGAATCTTAATATTAATCCATATATAAAGCGCACCGGGTTAAAAGCCGCACTGTCAGCTTTTGAGTAAATTTGTGGTTTTTAGGTGCGGCTAATAGTGCGGAAAATACGGTACATCCTATTATTTTCACATTTTATACATCCTATTATTTTTTACATTTTATACATCCTATTATTTTTTTACATTTTATACATCCTACTATTTTCACATTTTATACATCCTATTATTTTCAAATTTTTTACATTATAATATTTTCACATTTTATACATCCAATTATTTTCACATTTTATACATCCTAATATTTTCACATTTTATACATCCAATTATTTTCTCATTTTATACATCCTACTATTTTCACATTTTATACATTAGATTATTTTCACATTTTATACATCCTATTATTTTTACATTTTATACGTCCTACTATTTTCACATCTTATACATCCGATTATTTCCAGGTTTTATACATCCTATTATTTTTACATTTTATACATCCTATTATTTTCACATTTTATACATCCTATTATTTTTACATTTTATACATCCTATTTTTTTTCACATTTTATACATCCTATTATTTTTTACATTTTATACATCTTATTATTTTTAAATTTTCTACATTCTTTATTTTCACATTTTATACATCTTATTATTTTTACATTTTATACATCCTATTATTTTTACATTTTATACATTCTATTATTTTTACATTTTATACATCCTATTATTTTCACATTTTATACATCCTATTATTTTCACATTTTATACATCCTATTATATTTACTTAGGTCTACTACACTACTGTATTTAATGTTGTCATTATGGTGGTACTTGATGAATACTTAGGTCTACTACACTACTGTATTTAATGTTGTCATTATGGTGGTACTTGATGAATACTTAGGTCTACTACACCTTCTGGTCCTCCACCCTAGGGCCGTGGCCTCCTCTTCAGTTCCTATCAAACATTTGACACGTCAGACAATTGGTGTCTGAGTGAAGTCTGGCTGCATCTAGTCAGCTCTTCATGTAATCCTCAAGCATGGCGGCTAAAATATCCAACATGTTTGTGCGTGTACAACAGCTGTTTCAATATCTTTTCATCTCCAGTCTTTCTTCTTCACTGCATGCCGAGGAACCTCTGTCACAACAACAACACAAACTATTGCTTCTGGTACTATGTCAGTTAATACATCATTTATTACATCATTTAATACATCATTTAATATGCATAATATGTCATTTAATACATAATTTAATACGTTATTTTATATACATAATATTTCATTTAATACAACTTTTAATACAACTTTTAATACATAATTTAATACATCATTTAATATGAATAATATGTCATTTAATACATAATTTATAACAACATTTAATACATCATTTAATATGGATAATATGTCATTTAATACATCATTTAATATGCATAATATGTCATTTAATACATCATTTATAACATCATTTAATACATCATTTAATATGAATAATATGTCATTTAACACATCATTTATAACATTATTTAATACATCATTTAATATGCATAATATGTCATTTAATACCTAATTTAATACATTATTTAATATGCATAATACAAACGTTTGTATGTCATTTATTACATCATTGAATACATAATTTTTTTTACAGTTTTTAACATGTCATTTAATATGCATAATGTGTCATTAAATACATCATTTAATACGTAATTTAATATACGTAATATGTCAGTTAATACATCATTTAATACGTTATTTAATATACATAATATACAATTTAATGCATAATTTAATACATCATTTAATATACACAACAACAACACAAACTATTGCTTCTGGTACTATGTCAGTTAATACATCATTTAATACATCATTTAATATGCATAATATGTCATTTAATACATAATTTAATACGTTATTTAATATACATAATATGCAATTTAATGCATAATTTAATACATCATTTAATATGAATAATATGTCATTTAATACATAATTTATAACATCATTTAATACATCATTTAATATAAATAATATGTCATTTAATACATCATTTATAACATCATTTAATACATCATTTAATATGCATAATATGTAATTTAATACATAATTTAATACATTATTTAATATGCATAATACAAACGTTTGTATGTCATTTATTACATCATTGAATACATATTTTTTTTTTACAGTTTTCAACATGTCATTTAATATGCATAATATGTCATTAAATACATCATTTAATACGTCATTTAATATACATGATATGTCAGTTAATACATAATTTAATACATCATATAATACGTCATTTAATACGTCATTTAATACATCATTAAATATGCATAATATGTCATTTAATACCTAATTTAATACATTATTTAATATGCATAATACAAACGTTTGTATGTCATTTATTGCATCATTGTATACATAATTGTCTACAATTTTTAACATGTCATTTAATATGCATAATATGTCATTAAATACATCATTCAATAAATCATTTAAAATACATAATATGTCAGTTAATACATCATTTAATACGTCATTTAAAATACATAATATGTCAGTTAATGCATAATTTAATACATCATTTAATACGTCATTTAATACGTCATTTAATACGTCATTTAATACCTCATTTAATATGCATAATATGTCATTTAATACATCATTTAATACATCATTTAATACATCATTAAATATGCATAATATGTCATTTAATACCTAATTTAATACATTATTTAATATGCATAATACAAACGTTTGTATGTCATTTATTGCATCATTGTATACATAATTGTCTACAATTTTTAACATGTCATTTAATATGCATAATATGTCATTAAATATATCATTTAATAAATCATTTAAAATACATAATATGTCAGTTAATACATCATTTAATACGTCATTTAAAATACATAATATGTCAGTTAATACATCATTTAATATGTCATTTAATACGTCATTTAATACGTCATTTAATACGTCATTTAATATGCATAATATGTCATTTAATACATCATTTAATACATCATTTAATACATCATTTAATAAACATAATATGTAATTTAATATGTCATTGAATACATCATTTAATATGTCTTTTGATATACATAATATGTCATTTAATACATAATTTAATACATCATTTAATATACATAATATGACATTTAATATGTCACTTAATACGTCATTTAATATGCATAATATGTCACTAATTAACAGTGGTGTGCCGTAAGGACCAGCAAGGCCTTCTCTGCTGGCTTAACATAACCAGAAAGCATCATCATAATTAAAGATACAAGTCTTTTTTAATTGACTTTCCCTAAATATGTAAAAGTATTCATATTTTCTTCATGTCATATTATGCTCCTTCTAGTGATGTTGTTTTTAGCTTAGACTTTTTATCCAATCAGAATTCAGTTAGCGTATGTTGCCATGCTGTACCTAATCTTCCCTCAGAATCAACAATGTCTGTGCACTGTAAGTGAACGGGCACATACAGTTGATAGATCATTGCCATAGCCAATCATATCAAGAGTTAATGTCAGTAAGGCCTTCTAGTTGGCCCCCTCGTTTGACGTGACATCTACGCGTCCTGTGATTGGACACTCACCGGTTTGAGCTGCGGCGGTGCTTTGCCGATCAGCAGAGCCACACCTGGGACCGTAAGCGGATGAATTTGAGAACACATACAGTTGATAGACAGCTGCGATAGCCAATCAGATCACAAGTTGTTGACAGTAGCCTATCTAGGTAGCCTGATGTTAACGAGACTGTGATTGGATACTCACTTGTCACTCCAAAGTGAGTATCCAATCACGAGTTGCAATTTACTGAAGCAGGAAGTGTTTCGCCGTAGCCATACCCGGCCAGCGGAGAAATCAGCGGTACTCACTTTTTTAACCCACGAAGAAGGAGGACAAATTGTTGATTAGGTGGCAAATATATATTTTCAAGAAGGATATTTAAAGAGAAACTACATCTTGTGAGATGATGTCGGCGATGAAATGTGGAAATGCCCGCCACTTCCACTCCAATCAAGCGACTACGAGCGGCACCACTGGCTTATACGGTGTCCAATGGGTGCTACAAACTGAGTTCAAATATTTTATTTCTTTAAATTTTCCTATTCATTATGTTTTTTGCAATTTTAATGTTGACAGTACCACACAAGATATGTTTTAATTGCTGATGCAGTTTATTGATTTTTAAATGCGCCAGCAAATAACCCGTTTTGTACACTGTTGATGTGGTTCAATGGACAATAAATGTGTGTCACTGAAGGCCTAGCTGGGAAACACACATCCCGCCACTGATAAATACATCATTTAATACATCATTTAATACATCATTTAATACTTCATTTAATACATCATTTAATACGTCAATTAATATGCACAATGTTATTAAATATATAATTTAATACATCATTTAATATGCATAATATGTCATTTATTACATCATTTAATACATCATTTAATATGCATAATGTCATTAAATACATCATTTGATACATCATTGAATATGCATAATATGTAATTTAATACATCATTGAATACATTATTTAATACATCATTTAATACATCATTTAATATGCATAATATGTCATCTAATACATCATTCAATACATCATTTAATATGCATGACATGTCATTTAATACATAATTTAATATGCATAATCTGTCATTTAATACATCGTTTAATACATCATTTAATAATCCAATCCACTTCATTTGTATAGCACATTTAAACAACAAACATGTTTCAAAAGTGCTGCACAACAATATAAAAAAACAATATTCAAATATTATCCTTAGCTCCACCAATGACTGAATAAAAACAAAAAATAAATACATATACAACTAATATAAAAACAATATAGAAATAAATATGATTAAAAACTATTTTAAAGGGTAAAACCAATTAAAATAATAAATACAAATCTAAATTTTAAAAACACAGAGGACTACACAACTCACGTAATATAATACACATAATGTCATTTAATACATAATTTAATACGTCATATATTACATCATTTTACATAATATATAATTTAATACATCATTTAATATGCATAATATGTCATTTAATACATCATTTAATACATCATTTAATATGCATAATATGCCATTTAATACATCATTTAATACATCATTTAATATGCATAATATGACATTTAATACATCATTTAATACATTATTTAATATACATAATATGTCATTTAATACATCATTTAATATACATAATATGTCATTTAATACATCATTTAATATGCATAGTATGCCATTTAATACATAATTTAATACATCATTTAATATGCATAATATGACATTTAATACATAATTTAATACAGCATTTAATATACATAATATGTCATTTAATACATCATTTAATATACATAATATGTCATTTATTACACCATTTAATATACATAATATGTCATTTAATACATTATTTAATATACATAATATGTCATTTAATACATCATTTAATATACATAATATGTCATTTAATACATCATTTAATATACATAATATGTCATTTAATACATCATTTAATATACATAATATGTCATTTAATACATCGTTTAATACATCATTTAATAATCCAATCCACTTCATTTGTATAGCACATTTAAACAACAAACATGTTTCCAAAGTGCTGCACAACAATATAAAAAAACAATATTCGAATATTATCCTTAGCTCCACCAATGACTGAATAAAAACAAAATATAAATACATATAAAACTAATATAAAAACAATATAGAAATAAATATGATTAAAAACGATTTTAAAGGGTAAAACCAATTAAAACAATAAATACAAATCTAAATTTTAAAAACACAGAGGACTACACAACTCACGTAATATAATACACATAATGTAATTTAAGGCATAATTTAATACGTCATTTAATACATCATTTAATATGCATAATATGTCAATTAATGCATCATTTAATACATAATTTATTATGCATAATATGTCATTTAATACATCATTTAATACATCATTTAATATGCATAATATGCCATTTAATACATCATTTAAAACATCATTTAATATGCATAGAATGACATTTAATACATAATTTAATACATCATTTAATATACATAATATGTCATTTAATACATCATTTAATATACATAATATGTCATTTAATATATCATTTAATACATCATTTAATATACATAATATGTCATTTAATACATCATTTAATATACATAATATGTCATTTAATACATCATTTAATATACATAATATGTCATTTAATACATCATTTAATATACATAATATGTCATTTAATACATCATTTAATACATCATTTAATATGCATAGTATGCCATTTAATACATCATTTAATATGCATAATATGACATTTAATACATAATTTAATACATCATTTAATATACATAATATGTCATTTAATACATCATTTAATATACATAATATGTCATTTAATACATCATTTAATATACATAATATGTCATTTAATACATCATTTAATACATAATTTAATATGCATAGTATGCCATTTAATACATCATTTAATACATCATTTAATATGCATAATATGACATTTAATACATAATTTAATACATCATTTAATATACATAATACGTCATTTAATACATCATTTAATATACATAATATGTCATTTAATACATCATTTAATATACATAATATGTCATTTAATACATCATTTAATATGCATAATATGTCATTTAATACATCATTTAATATGCATAATATGTCATTTAATACATCATTTAATATGCACTACATGTATTTTAATATGTCATTTATTATGCATAATATGTCATTTAATACATAATTTAATATGCATAATATGCCATTTAACACATCATTTAATACATCATTTAATATGCATAATATGACATTTAATACATCATTTAATACATAATTTAATATACATAATATGTCATTTAATACATCATTTAATATACATAATATGTCATTTAATACACCATTTAATACATCATTTAATATGCATAGTATGCCATTTATTACATCATTTAATACATCATTTTTTAATATGCATAATATGACATTTAATACATCATTTAATACATCATTTAATATACATAATATGTCATTTAATGCATCATTTAATATACATAATATGTCATTTAATACATCATTTAATACATCATTTAATATGCATAGTATGCCATTTAATACATCATTTAATACATCATTTAATATGCATAATATGACATTTAATACATAATTTAATACATCATTCAATATACATAATATGTCATTTAATACATCATTTAATATACATAATATGTCATTTAGTACATCATTTAATATACATAATATGTCATTTAATACATAATTTAATATACATAATATGCCATTTAATACATAATTTAATATAGATAATATGTCATTTAATACATCATTTAATATACATAATATGTCATTTAATACATCATTTAATATACATAATATGTAATTTAATACATCATTTAATACATCATTTAATAATCCAATCCACTTCATTTGTATAGCACATTTAAACAACAAACATGTTTCAAAAGTGCTGCACAACAATATAAAAAAACAATATTCAAATATTATCCTTAGCTCCACCAATGACTGAATAAAAACAAAAAATAAATAAATATAAAACTAATATAAAAACAATATAGAAATAAATATGATTAAAAACGATTTTAAAGGGTAAAACCAATTAAAATAATAAATACAAATCTAAATTTTAAAAACACAGAGGACTACACAACTCACGTAATATAATACACATAATGTCATTTATTACATAATTTAATACGTCATATAATACATCATTTTATATAATATATCATTTAATACATCATTTAATATGCATGACATGTCATTTAATACATAATTTAATATGCATAATATGTCATTTAATACATCATTTAATACATCATTTAATAATCCAATCCACTTCATTTGTATAGCACATTTAAACAACAAACATGTTTCAAAAGTGCTGCACAACAATATAAAAAAACAATATTCGAATATTATCCTTAGCTCCACCAATGACTGAATAAAAACAAAAAATAAATAAATCTAAAACTAATATAAAAACAATATAGAAATAAATATGATTAAAAACGATTTTAAAGGGTAAAACCAATTAAAATAATAAATACAAATCTAAATTTTAAAAACACAGAGGACTACACAACTCACATAATATAATACACATAATGTCATTTAATACATAATTTAATATGCATAATATGTCATTTAATACATAATTTAATATGCATAATATGCCATTTAATACATCATTTAATACATCATTTAATATGCATAATATGACATTTAATACATAATTTAATACATCATTTAATATACATAATATGTCATTTAATACATCATTTGATATACATAATATGTCATTTAATACATCATTTAATACATCATTTAATATGCATAGTATGCCATTTAATACATCATTTAATACATCATTTAATATGCATAATATGACATTTAAAACATAATTTAATACATCATTTAATATACATAATATGTCATTTAATACATCATTTAATATACATAATATGTCATTTAATACATCATTTAATATACATTATATGTCATTTAATACATAATTTAATATACATAATATGTCATTTAATACATCATTTAATATGCATAATATGTCATTTAATACATCATTTAATACATCATTTAATATGCATAATATGTCATTTAATACATAATTTAATACATCATTTAATATACATAATATGTCATTTAATACATCATTTAATATACATAATATGTCATTTAATACATAATTTAATATACATAATATGTCATTTAATACATAATTTAATATGCATAGTATGCCATTTAATACATCATTTAATATGCATAATATGACATTTAATACATAATTTAATACATCATTTAATATACATAATATGTAATGTAATACATCATTTAATTTACAGAATATGTAATTTAATACATCATTTAATACATCATTTAATATGCATAGTATGGCATTTAATACATCATTTAATACATCATTTAATATGCATAATATGACATTTAATACATAATTTAATACATCATTTAATATACATAATATGTCATTTAATACATCATTTAATATACATAATATGTCATTTAATACATAATTTAATATACATAATATGTCATTTAATACATCATTTAATATACATAATATGTCATTTAATACATCATTTAATATACATAATATGTCATTTAATACATCATTTAATATACATAATATGTCATTTAATACATCATTTAATATACATAATTCGTCATTTAATACATCATTTAATATGCATAATTTGTCATTTAATACATCATTTAATATACATAATATGTCATTTAATACATCATTTAATATACATAATATGTCATTTAATACATCATTTAATATACATAATATGTCATTTAATACATCATTTAATATGCACTACATGTATTTTAATACGTCATTTAATAGGCAGAATATGTCATTTAATACGATGATGGTGGAATTCTGGTGACATAAAAACGCATGGGAGAGTTCAACTTGAATTTGGGCCACCATTTTTTGTTGTGTACGTTAATTCATATGTGTGTGAGTGTGTGTGTGTGTGTGTGTGCGTGCGTGTTCCCTTGAAATGCGTGTGTGTGTTGAATGTGTGTATTGAAGTGTGTGAGAGATGGTCCATTCTCGGTTGAGCAGAAACAATGGAACCTCTCTGATTACATCTCCCCTGTACAGCGGACAGTGTGTGTTTGTGTGTGTGTGTGTGTGTGTGTGTGTGTGTGTGTGTGTGTGTGTGTGTGTGTGTGTGTGTGTGGAGGGAGGGGGGGCCTAAAAACTTTGCCTCTCCTTTTTTCTTCCTCTGTGACCGCCACCGTTTCCTCACACACACACACACACACACACACACACACACACACACACACACACACACACACACACACACACACACACACACACACACACACACACACCACACCCTCCCCTCACAGTGGTCTGGCACCTCATTGGTTAAACTCCCAGCCATAAGTGGCTGCCATTGGCCGAGAGGCCGGGGGGGGGGTTAAATATATAAAAGTGGGTCGGTGAAGTCCGTGGTCACAAGTCCCCAAAGTTCCTGGCGTGGCGGACTGAAGCGCCCCACAGATGAGAAAAAAGACTTTGTGGAATAACTCCCGAGGAATGTTCTGGCCCCGCTCCGATCTTCATGTCCGTGTTCTGGGTTCGTGGTCCGGAACTTTGCCGCATCCCGACAGCGTGAGAGAGAGACCTTGGCAGAGCAGAAAGTCCTGGAATGAGTTTAGGGGAGCCCACCTTGTCTCGGGGGGCCGTGTCCTTCCTGGGCCCCTCGTGGGCTGGCGGGACCCCCAGCCCCGCCGCCTCCAGCCCTGACTTGGGTTTCGAGCGGAACCTCCCCGATGACCCCGGAGTCCCCGGGAGAGCGGAGTCCAAGAGCACCGCCTCGGTCGGGTCCGGCGGGGGCCAGAGTCCAGACTTGGCGGGAGGCGACGGGAAGGGCGAGCAGAGGATCCGCCGGCCCATGAACGCCTTCATGGTTTGGGCCAAAGATGAGCGGAAACGACTGGCCTTGCAGAACCCAGACCTGCATAACGCCGTGCTCAGCAAGATGCTCGGTAAGACCACCGTCACCTTTACGGACAGACCTCCCACTCGCCTCCATGCTTACCGACAGACCTCCCACTCTTGATTCTTACCGACAGACCTCCCACTCCCCTTGATTCTTACGGACAGATCTTCAACTCTTGATTCTTAAGGACAGACCTCCCACTCCCCTTGATTCTTACGGACAGACCTCCCACTCTTGATTCTTACGGACACACTTCCCACTATTCTTGATTCTTACGGACAGATCTTCAACTCTTGATTCTTACGGACAGATCTTCAACTCTTGATTCTTACGGACAGACTTCCCACTATTCTTAATTCTTATGGACAGACCTCCCACTATTCTTGATTCTTACGGACAGATCTTCAACTCTTGATTCTTACAGACAGACCTCCCACTCTTGATTCTTACGGACAGACTTCCCACTATTCTTGATTCTTACGGACAGATCTTCAACTCTTGATTCTTACGGACATACCTCCCACTATTCTTGATTCTTATGGACAGATCTTCAACTCTTGATTCTTACGGACATACCTCCCACTATTCTTGATTCTTACGGACAGATCTTCAACTCTTGATTCTTACGGACAGACCTCCCACTATTCTTGATTCTTACGGACAGATCTTCAACTCTTGATTCTTACGGACAGACCTCCCACTATTCTTGATTCTTACGGACAGATCTTCAACTCTTGATTCTTACGGACAGACCTCCCACTATTCTTGATTCTTACGGACAGACCTCCCACTATTCTTGATTCTTACGGACAGATCTTCAACTCTTGATTCTTACGGACATACCTCCCACTCTTCTTGATTCTTACGGACAGACTTCCCATTTGTCTAGATTCTTACCGACAGACCTCCCACTCTCCTCGATTCTTACGGACAGACTGCCCATTTGTCTAGATTCTTACTGACAGACCTCCCACTCTTCTCGATTCTTACGGACAGACCTCCCATTTTTTTAGATTCTTACCAACAGACCTTCCACTCTTCTCGATTCTTACCGGCAGACCTCCCACTCTTCTTGATTTTTACGGACAGACCTCCCATTTTTCTTGATTCTTACTGACAGACCTCAAACTCTTCTTGATTCTTATAGACAGACCTCCCATTTTTCTAGATTCTTACGGACAGACCTCCCACTCTTTTCAATTCTTACCGACAGGCCTCCCACTCTTCTCGATTGTTACGGACAGACCTCCAATTTTTCTCGATTCTTACCGGCAGACCTCCCACTCTTCTTGATTTTTACGGACAGACCTCCCATTTTTCTTGATTCTTACTGACAGACCTCAAACTCTTCTTGATTCTTATAGACAGACCTCCCATTTTTCTAGATTCTTACGGACAGACCTCCCACTCTTTTCAATTCTTACATACAGACCTCCCACGCTTCTTGATTCTAACGGTCAGACTTCCCATTCTTCTAGATTCTTAACGACAGACCTCCCACCCTTCTTGATTTTTACGGACAGACCTCCCATTTTTCTTGATTCTTACTGACAGACCTCAAACTCTTCTTGATTCTTATAGACAGACCTCCTATTTTTCTAGATTCTTACGGACAGACCTCCCACTCTTTTCAATTCTTACATACAGACCTCCCACGCTTCTTGATTCTAACGGTCAGACTTCCCATTCTTCTAGATTCTTACCGACAGACCTTCCACTCTTCACGATTCTTACGGAATGACCTCCCATTTTTTTAGATTCTTACCGACAGACCTCAAACTCTTCTTGATTCTTATAGACAGACCTCCCATTTTTCTAGATTCTTACGGACAGACCTCCCACTCTTTTCAATTCTTACATACAGACCTCCCACGCTTCTTGATTCTTATAGACAGACCTCCCATTTTTCTAGATTCTTACGGCCATACCTCCCACTCTTTTCAATTGTTACGGACAGACCTCCAATTTTTCTCGATTCTTACAGACAGACCTTCCACTCTTCTCGATTCTTACGGAATGACCTCCCATTTTTCTAGATTCTTACCGACAGACCTTCCACTCTTCTCGATTCTTACCGGCAGACCTCCCACTCTTCTTGATTTTTACGGACAGACCTCCCATTTTTCTTGATTCTTACTGACAGACCTCAAACTCTTCTTGATTCTTATAGACAGACCTCCCATTTTTCTAGATTCTTACTGACAGACCTCCCACTCTTTTCAATTCTTACCGACAGGCCTCCCACTCTTCTCGATTGTTACGGACAGACCTCCAATTTTTCTCGATTCTTACAGACAGACCTTCCACTCTTCTCGATTCTTACGGAATGACCTCCCATTTTTTTAAATTCTTACCGACAGACCTTCCACTCTTCTCGATTCTTACCGGCAGACCTCCCACTCTTCTTGATTTTTACGGACAGACCTCCCATTTTTCTTGATTCTTACTGACAGACCTCAAACTCTTCTTGATTCTTATAGACAGACCTCCCATTTTTCTAGATTCTTATGGACAGACCTCCCACTCTTTTCAATTCTTACATACAGACCTCCCACGCTTCTAGATTCTTACCGACAGACCTTCCACTCTTCTCGATTCTTACGGAATGACCTCCCATTTTTCTAGATTCTTACCGACAGACCTTCCACTCTTCTCGATTCTTACCGGCAGACCTCCCACTCTTCTTGATTTTTACGGACAGACCTCCCATTTTTCTTGATTCTTACTGACAGACCTCAAACTCTTCTTGATTCTTATAGACAGACCTCCCATTTTTCTAGATTCTTACTGACAGACCTCCCACTCTTTTCAATTCTTACCGACAGGCCTCCCACTCTTCTCGATTGTTACGGACAGACCTCCAATTTTTCTCGATTCTTACAGACAGACCTTCCACTCTTCTCGATTCTTACGGAATGACCTCCCATTTTTTTAGATTCTTACCGACAGACCTTCCACTCTTCTCGATTCTTACGGAATGACCTCCCATTTTTTAAAATTCTTACCGACAGACCTCCCACTCTTCTTGATTTTTACGGACAGACCTCCCATTTTTCTTGATTCTTACTGACAGACCTCAAACTCTTCTTGATTCTTATAGACAGACCTCCCATTTTTCTAGATTCTTACTGACAGACCTCCCACTCTTTTCAATTCTTACATACAGACCTCCCACGCTTCTAGATTCTTTCCGACAGACCTTCCACTCTTCTCGATTCTTACGGAATGACCTCCCATTTTTTTAAATTCTTACCGACAGACCTTCCACTCTTCTCGATTCTTACCGGCAGACCTCCCACTCTTCTTGATTTTTATGGACAGACCTCCCATTTTTCTTGATTCTTACTGACAGACCTCAAACTCTTCTTGATTCTTATAGACAGACCTCCCATTTTTCTAGATTCTTACGGACAGACCTCCCACTCTTTTCAATTCTTACATACAGACCTCCCACACTTCTTGATTCTAATGGTCAGACTTCCCATTCTTCTAGATTCTTACCGACAGACCTCCCACTCTTCTTGATTTTTATGGACAGACCTCCCATTTTTCTTGATTCTTACTGACAGACCTCAAACTCTTCTTGATTCTTATAGACAGACCTCCCATTTTTCTAGATTCTTACGGACAGACCTCCCGCTCTTTTCAATTCTTACATACAGACCTCCCACGCTTCTTGATTCTTATAGACAGACCTCCCATTTTTCTAGATTCTTACGGACAGACCTCCCACTCTTTTCAATTCTTACATACAGACCTCCCACGCTTCTTGATTCTAACGGTCAGACTTCCCATTCTTCTAGATTCTTACCGACAGACCTCCCACTCTTCTTGATTTTTACGGACAGACCTCCCACTCTTCTTGATTTTTACGGACAGACCTCCCATTTTTCTTGATTCTTACTGACAGACCTCAAACTCTTCTTGATTCTTATAGACAGACCTCCCATTTTTCTAGATTCTTACGGACAGACCTCCCACTCTTTTCAATTCTTACATACAGACCTCCCACGCTTCTTGATTCTAACGGTCAGACTTCCCATTCTTCTAGATTCTTACCGACAGACCTCCCACTCTTCTTGATTTTTACGGACAGACCTCCCACTCTTCTTGATTTTTACGGACAGACCTCCCATTTTTCTTGATTCTTACTGACAGACCTCAAACTCTTCTTGATTCTTATAGACAGACCTCCCATTTTTCTAGATTCTTACGGACAGACCTCCCACTCTTTTCAATTCTTACATACAGACCTCCCACACTTCTTGATTCTAATGGTCAGACTTCCCATTCTTCTAGATTCTTACCGACAGACCTCCCACTCTTCTTGATTTTTATGGACAGACCTCCCATTTTTCTTGATTCTTACTGACAGACCTCAAACTCTTCTTGATTCTTATAGACAGACCTCCCATTTTTCTAGATTCTTACGGACAGACCTCCCACTCTTTTCAATTCTTACCGACAGGCCTCCCACTCTTCTCGATTGTTACGGACAGACCTCCAATTTTTCTCGATTCTTCCAGACAGACCTTCCACTCTTCTCGATTCTTACGGAATGACCTCCCATTTTTTTAGATTCTTACCGACAGACCTTCCACTCTTCTTGATTCTTACCGGCAGACCTCCCACTCTTCTTGATTTTTACGGACAGACCTCCCATTTTTCTTGATTCTTACTGACAGACCGCAAACTCTTTTTGATTCTTATAGACAGACCTCCCATTTTTCTAGATTCTTACGGACAGACCTCCCACTCTTTTCAATTCTTACCGACAGGCCTCCCACTCTTCTCGATTGTTACGGACAGACCTCCAATTTTTCTCGATTCTTCCAGACAGACCTTCCACTCTTCTCGATTCTTACGGAATGACCTCCCATTTTTTTAGATTCTTACCGACAGACCTTCCACTCTTCTTGATTCTTACCGGCAGACCTCCCACTCTTCTTGATTTTTACGGACAGACCTCCCATTTTTCTTGATTCTTACTGACAGACCGCAAACTCTTTTTGATTCTTATAGACAGACCTCCCATTTTTCTAGATTCTTACTGACAGACCTCCCACTCTTTTCAATTCTTACCGACAGGCCTCCCACTCTTCTCGATTGTTACGGACAGACCTCCAATTTTTCTCGATTCTTACAGACAGACCTTCCACTCTTCTCGATTCTTACGGAATGACCTCCCATTTTTCTAGATTCTTACCGACAGACCTTCCACTCTTCTCGATTCTTACCGGCAGACCTCCCACTCTTCTTGATTTTTACGGACAGACCTCCCATTTTTCTTGATTCTTACTGACAGACCTCAAACTCTTCTTGATTCTTATAGACAGACCTCCCATTTTTCTAGATTCTTACGGACAGACCTCCCACTCTTTTCAATTCTTACCGACAGGCCTCCCACTCTTCTCGATTGTTACGGACAGACCTCCAATTTTTCTCGATTCTTACAGACAGACCTTCCACTCTTCTCGATTCTTACGGAATGACCTCCCATTTTTTTAGATTCTTACCGACAGACCTCCCACTCTTCTTGATTTCATCCATGGCTGTGAAAAATGTGACCTTCCTTGTATTCCTAAGGTGAATAATACACCAGATAACGGGTGAGGGTGAGGCGGATGCCTTCCGGGATACATTGTGGTCCTCTACGGTCCACGCGTTTGTAGATTGGATATTGGGGCTCCTTTTGTACAGAGGAACTTGGACCACAGCTAAGTGCTTTTATTGTATTCAAAATCTTTGACTTGGGTTCTGATTAGTGGAGTTTTTTTTGCAGAAGAGTTTTAAAAAAACAACAGAGCTTCTCGTCTTTTTAGAAGATCTTTGACTGGTGATTTTTTTAGTAGTTCCTAAAAAAAACAGAGCACAATTTTTGACTTATGCATTTGCAGTATGTCCTTAGCGCATTCCTGTCATTTAGAGGATCTTTGACTGGTATTTTTGCAATGGAGTCCTATAGAAACAGCAAAGTGCTCCTGTCTTATAGAAGATCTTTGATTCTGGTGTTTTTGCCTTTTTTCTTAAAAACAGCGAAGTGCTCCTATCATGTAGAAGATCTTTGACTCTGGTGTTTTTCCATGTGTTCTTAAAAACAGCAAAGTGCTCCTGTCATATAGACGATCTTTGATTCTGGTGTTTTTGCCTTTTTACTTAAAAACAGCAAAGTGCTCCTGTCATATAGGTGATCTTTGACTCTGGTGTTGTGCCTTTTTTCTTAAAAACCGCGAAGTGCTCCTGTCATATAGAAGATCTTTGACTATGGTGTTTTAGCCTTTTTTCCCCTTAAAAACAGCGAAGTGCTCCTGTCATATAGAAGATCTTTGACTCTGGTATATTTCCCTGTGTTCTTAAAAACAGCAAAGTGCTCCTGTCATATAGAAGATCTTTGACTCTGGTGTTTTTCCCTGTGTTCTTAAAAACAGCAAAGTGCTCCTGTCATGTAGAAGATCTTTGACTCTGGTGTTTTTCCATGAGTTCTTAAAAACAGCAAAGTGCTCCTGTCATATAAAAGATCTTTGACTCTGGTGTTTTTGTCTTTTTTTCTTAAAAACAGCAAAGTGCTCCTGTCATGTAGACGATCTTTGACTCTGGTGTTTTTACATTTTTTTCCTTAAAAACAGCAACGTGCTCCTGTCATGTAGAAGATCTATGACTCTGGTGTTTTTGCCTTTTTTTCTTAAAAACAGCAAAGTGCTCCTGTCATATACAAGATCTTTGACGCTGGTCTTTTTCCTTATGTTCTTAAAAACAGCAAAGCGCTCCTGTCATATAGAAGATCTTTGACTCTGGTGTTTTTGCCTTTTTTTCTTAAAAACAGCAAAGTGCTCCTGTCATATACAAGATCTTTGACGCTGGTCTTTTTCCTTATGTTCTTAAAAACAGCAAAGCGCTCCTGTCATATAGAAGATCTTTGACTCTGGTGTTTTTGCCTGTTTTTCTTAAAAACAGGAAAGTGCTCCTGTCATATAGAAGATCTTTGACTCTGGTGTTTTTCCTTATGTTCTTAAAAACAGCAAAGTGCTCCTGTTGTATAGAAGATCTTTGACTCTGGTGTTTTTGCCTGTGTTCTTAAAAACAGCAAAGTGCTCCTGTCGTATAGAAGATCTTTGACTCTGGTGTTTTTGCCTTTTTTTCTTAAAAACAGCAAAGTGCTCCTGTCATATAGAAGATCTTTGACTCTGGTGTTTTTGCCTTTTTTCTTAAAAACAGCAAAGTGCTCCTGTCATATAGAAGATCTTTGACTCTGGTGTTTTTGCCTTTTTTTTTCTTAAAAACAGCAAAGTGCTCCTGTCATATAGAAGATCTTTGACTCTGGTGTTTTTGCCTTTTTTTCTTAAAAACAGCAACGTGCTCCTGTCATATAGAAGATCTTTGACTCTGGTGTTTTTCCCTGTATTCTTAAAAACAGCAAAGTGCTCCTGTCATATAGAAGATCTTTGACTCTGGTGTTTGTGCCTTTTTTTCTTAAAAACAGCAAAGTGCTCCTGTCATATCAGCGATCTTTGACTCTGGTGTTTTTACCTTTTTTTTTTTTCCTTAAAAACAGTAACGTGCTCCTGTCATATAGAAGATCTTTGACTCTGGTGTTTTTGCCTTTTTTTCTTAAAAACAGCAACGTGCTCCTGTCATATAGAAGATCTTTGACTCTGGTGTTTTTCCCTGTGTTCTTAAAAACAGCATAGTGCTCCTGTCATATAGAAGATCTTTGACTCTGGTGTTTTTGCCTTTTTTTCTTAAAAACAGCAAAGTGCTCCTGTCATTTAGAGGATCTTTGATTCTAGTGTTTTTCCCTGTATTCTTAAAAACAGCAAAGTGCTCCTGTCATATAGAAGATCTTTGACTCTGGTGTTTTTCCCTGTGTTCTTAAAAACAGCAAAGCGCTCCTGTCATATAGAAGATCTTTGACTCTGGTGTTTTGCCTTTTTTTCTTAAAAACAGCAAAGTGCTCCTGTCATTTAGAGGATCTTTGATTCTAGTGTTTTTCCCTGTATTCTTAAAAACAGCAAAGTGCTCCTGTCATATAGAAGATCTTTGACTCTGGTGTTTTTCCCTGTGTTCTTAAAAACAGCAAAGTGCTCCTGTGATATAGAAGATCTTTGACTGTGGTGTTTTTGCCTTTTTTTTCTTAAAAACAGCAAAGTGCTCCTGTCATATACAAGATCTTTGACGCTGGTCTTTTTCCTTATGTTCTTAAAAACAGCAAAGCGCTCCTGTCATATAGAAGATCTTTGACTCTGGTATATTTCCCTGTGTAGCAAAGTGCTCCTGTCATATAGAAGATCTTTGACTCTGGTCGTTTTGCCTTTTTTTTCCTTAAAAACAGCAAAGTGCTCCTGTCGTATAGAAGATCTTTGACTCTGGTGTTTTTGCCTTTTTTTCCTGAAAAACAGCAAAGTGCTCCTGTCATTTAGACGATCTTTGACTCTGGTATTTTTCCCTGTGTTCTTAAAAACAGCAAAGCGCTCCTGTCATATAGAAGATCTTTGACTCTGGTGTTTTTCCTTGTGTTCTTAAAAACAGCAAAGTGCTCCTGTGATATAGAAGATCTTTGACTGTGGTGTTTTTGCCTTTTTTTCTTAAAAACAGCAAAGTGCTCCTGTCATATACAAGATCTTTGACGCTGGTCTTTTTCCTTATGTTCTTAAAAACAGCAAAGCGCTCCTGTCATATAGAAGATCTTTGACTCTGGTATATTTCCCTGTGTAGCAAAGTGCTCCTGTCATATAGAAGATCTTTGACTCTGGTGTTTTTGCCTTTTTTTCCTGAAAAACAGCAAAGTGCTCCTGTCATTTAGACGATCTTTGACTCTGGTATTTTTCCCTGTGTTCTTAAAAACAGCAAAGCGCTCCTGTCATATAGAAGATCTTTGACTCTGGTGTTTTTCCTTGTGTTCTTAAAAACAGCAAAGTGCTCCTGTGATATAGAAGATCTTTGACTGTGGTGTTTTTGCCTTTTTTTCTTAAAAACAGCAAAGTGCTCCTGTCATATACAAGATCTTTGACGCTGGTCTTTTTCCTTATGTTCTTAAAAACAGCAAAGCGCTCCTGTCATATAGAAGATCTTTGACTCTGGTATATTTCCCTGTGTAGCAAAGTGCTCCTGTCATATAGAAGATCTTTGACTCTGGTCTTTTTGCCTTTTTTTCTTAAAAACAGCAAAGTGCTCCTGTCGTATAGAAGATCTTTGACTCTGGTGTTTTTGCCTTTTTTTCCTGAAAAACAGCAAAGTGCTCCTGTCATTTAGACGATCTTTGACTCTGGTGTTTTTCCCTGTGTTCTTAAAAACAGCAAAGTGCTCCTGTCATATAAAATATCTTTGACTCTGGTGTTTTTGCCTTTTTTTCTTAAAAACAGCAAAGTGCTCCTGTCATATAGAAGATCTTTGACTCTGGTGTTTTTCCCTGTGTTCTTAAAAACAGAAAAGTGCTCCTGTCATATAGGCAATCTTTGACTCTGGTGTTTTTACCTTTTTTTTCTTAAAAACAGCGAAGTGCTCCTGTTATATAGAAGATCTTTGACTCTGGTGTTTTTCCTTGTGTTCTTAAAAACAGCAAAGTGCTCCTGTCATATAGAAGATCTTTGACTCTGGTGTTTTCCCCTGTGTTCTTGGCACTGCGTTCTTAAAATTTTGTGGGTAATGCATCTGAACAAATGAGGATTGAATGTGGAATTTCACAAGGTTCAGTTTTGGGACCGAAATTTTTTTAATTTTATATATTAATGATATATGTGAGGTATCAAAGTTACGGAAATGTGTATTATTTGCGGACGACACCAACTTTTATAGTCCGGGACATGACTTAAAAGCATTATCAAACATTATTGAACAGGAAATGATTCAACTTAAGAGATGGTTTCATGTCAATAAATTATCATTAAAAATGTAAAAAAAACAAAGTTTATGATTTTTTGTAAGAGGAAAAGGGAGGAAAAGATCACATATAAGAGTAACATAAAGTGTGGGGGAACACATATAAGAGTAACATAAAGTGTGGGGGAACACATATAAGAGTAGCATAAAGTGTGGGGGAACACATAAGAGTAACATAAAGTGTGGGGGAACACATATAAGAGTAACATAAAGTGTGGGGGAACACATATAAGAGTAGCATAAAGTGTGGGGGAACACATAAGAGTAACATAAAGTGTGGGGGAACACATATAACAGTAACATAAAGTGTGGGGGAACACATATAAGAGTAACATAAAGTGTGGGGGAACACATATAAGAGTAACATAAAGTGTGGGGGAACACATATAAGAGTAACATAAAGTGTGGGGGAACACATATAAGAGTAACATAGAGTGTGGGGGACACATATAAGAGTAACATAAAGTGTGGGGGAACACATATAAGAGTAACATAAAGTGTGGGGGAACACATATAAGAGTAGCATAAAGTGTGGGGGAACACATAAGAGTAACATAAAGTGTGGGGGAACACATATAAGAGTAACATAAAGTGTGGGGGAACACATATAAGAGTAGCATAAAGTGTGGGGGAACACATATAAGAGTAACATAAAGTGTGGGGGAACACATATAAGAGTAGCATAAAGTGTGGGGGAACACATATAAGAGGAACATAAAGTGTGGGGGAGCACATATAAGAGTAACATAAAGTGTGGGGGAACACATATAAGAGTAACATAAAGTGTGGGGGAACACACATAAGAGTAACATAAAGTGTGGGGGAACACACATAAGAGTAACATAAAGTGTGGGGGAACACATAAGAGTAACATAAAGTGTGGGGGAACACATATAAGAGTAACATAAAGTGTGGGGGAACACATATAAGAGTAACATAAAGTGTGGGGGAACACGTATAAGAGTAACATAAAGTGTGGGGGAACACGTATAAGAGTAACATAAAGTGTGGGGGAACACGTATAAGAGTAACATAAAGTGTGGGGGAACACGTATAAGAGTAACATAAAGTGTGGGGGAACACGTATAAGAGTAACATAAAGTGTGGGGGAACACGTATAAGAGTAACATAAAGGCATTGTATCAACTACAGAAAAGAGTTATAAGGATTATTGATAAAGTAGATGACTTAGAACACACTAACATATTATTTATTAATTCTGGTGTATTGAAAGTACAGGAGCTAGTAAAGAAAAGGTCATTTCCAACATCAGTATTCAAGGACAAGTTTAAAACAAATGTGTATATCGGTGTATATAATGTATATAATGTATATAATATAATGTGTATATCAGGTTCAACTATGGAATTCTCTTTACAATGAGATAAAAGATTGTAGAAATATATTCCCATTGAATAAAATATACAAAGACAGAACAATAAGATCATAAGTGTTTACATTTTGATTTATATTTATTATTTTGCTTATTTTTTGCCTGGTTTTGTATTTGTTTTGTATCATCCCGTGAGGTGTAGATTACTTCTTTTGTTTGGTTTGTACTTTATGAAGTTTCGCACTTCTTGTGTTTGTTTTTTGTGTGTGTATTTTTGTTTGTTTTCGATATATTTAGATGTAATTGTTGGTTTATATCAGGGGTGCTCACACTTTTTCTGCAGGCGAGCTACTTTTCAATTGATCAAGTCGTGGGGATCTACCTCATTCATATATATCATTTATATTTACTTATTTATGAAATGTATGTTTTTGTTAACAAGTTAAAGGTGTTTAATGATAATGCAAGCATGTTTAACACATATAGTTAATATTGTTAATACATTAAAGGTGTTTAATGAAAATACAAGTATGTTTAATACATATAGTTAATATTGTTAACAAGTTAAAGGTGTTTAATGATAATACAAGTATGTTTAATACATATAGTTAATATTGTTAACAAGTTAAAGGTGTTTAATGATAATACAAGCATGTTTAACACATAGTTAATATTGTTAATAAATTAAAGGTGTTTAATGATAATACAAGAATGTTTAATACATATAGTTAATATTGTTAACAAGTTAAAGGTGTTTAAAAATAATACAAGCATGTTTAACACATATAGTTAATATTGTTAACAAGTTAAAGGTGTTTAAAGATAATACAAGCATGTTTAACACATATAGTTAATATTGTTAACAAGTTAAAGGTGTTTAAAGATAATACAAACATGTTTAACACATATAGTTAATATTGTTAACAACTTAAAGGTGGTTAAAGATAATACAAGCATGTTTAACACATATAGTTAATATTGTTAACAAGTTAAAGGTGTTTAAAGATAATACAAGCATGTTTAATCCATATAGTTAATATTGTTAACAAGTTAAAGGTGTTTAATGATAATACAAGCATGTTTAACACATATAGTTAATATTGTTAATAAGTTAAAGGTGGTTAAAGATAATACAAGCATGTTTAACACATATAGTTAATACTGTTAACAAGTTAAAGGTGTTTAAAGATAATACAAGCATGTTTAACACATATAGTTAATATTGTTAACAAGTTAAAGGTGTTTAAAGATAATACAAGCATGTTTAACACATATAGTTAATATTGTTAACAAGTTAAAGGTGTTTAATGATAATACAAGCATGTTTAACACATAGTTAATATTGTTAATAAATTAAAGGTGTTTAATGATAATACAAGAATGTTTAATACATATAGTTAATATTGTTAACAACTTAAAGGTGTTTAAAGATAATACAAGCATGTTTAACACATATAGTTAATATTGTTAACAAGTTAAAGGTGTTTAAAGATAATACAAGCATGTTTAACACATATAGTTAATATTGTTAACAAGTTAAAGGTGTTTAAAGATAATACAAACATGTTTAACACATATAGTTAATATTGTTAACAACTTAAAGGTGGTTAAAGATAATACAAGCATGTTTAACACATATAGTTAATATTGTTAACAAGTTAAAGGTGTTTAAAGATAATACAAGCATGTTTAATCCATATAGTTAATATTGTTAACAAGTTAAAGGTGTTTAATGATAATACAAGCATGTTTAACACATATAGTTAATATTGTTAATACATTAAAGGTGTTTAATGAAAATACAAGTATGTTTAATACATATAGTTAATATTGTTAACAAGTTAAAGGTGTTTAATGATAATACAAGCATGTTTAACACATATAGTTAATATTGTTAACAAGTTAAAGGTGTTTAATGATAATACAAGTATGTTTAATACATATAGTTAATATTGTTAACAAGTTAAAGGTGTTTAATGATAATACAAGCATGTTTAACACATATAGTTAATATTGTTAACAAGTTAAAGGTGTTTAAAGATAATACAAGCATGTTTAATCCATATAGTTAATATTGTTAATAAATTAAAGGTGTTTAAAGATAATACAAGCATGTTTAACATATAGATTCCTTTCTTTCATGAAGACAAGAATATAAGTTGGTGTATTACCTGATTCTGATGACTTGCATTGATTGGAATCAGACAGTGGTGATGATAACGTCCGCATTTTCGAATGGAGGAGAAAAAAAGTCCTCCTTTCTGTCCAATACCACATGAAAGTGGTTGGTTTTTGGCATCTTATTTGTCCAGCTTCCGTACTCCTTTGTATACACTTTACAAGAAATACATTGTCGGCAAACTCCGTAGCTTGCTAGCTTGTGCACGCCAGCTTCCTGAGACTCTTATTTTGGTAGTGCAAGCAGGATTAAGTAGCGCTTTTATTGTGCAACTGTGCAGTCGGTCTTTGGAGTTTTGACGACAGGTACGGCGCCAGAGTCTGTTGAAATAAAGTGTTTCTCGCCTTCCAGTCGGTCATTTTAATGAGCTGGCAGCAGCCAGCGTCATCTCAGAAGACCCTCGGGTGCCGTGAATGTCAATCAAGTGACGAAAGTGACGTCATAGTGAAGATTTATGATCGCTCATTTTTAGGACTATTTTTTTAATGCCTGGCTGGTGATCGACTGACACACCCTCCGAGATCGACCGGTAGATCGCGATCGACGTAATGAGCACCCCTGGTTTATATGATATTATTTAGTAAGACTAGGTATTATGTTGAAGGGGGCATGAAAATATAAGATTTTTCTTCATCCTGCTCCTTCTCAGGCATTGCTGTGTAAATGTATCATTGAATAATTGAGGTATAATTGTCTATCGATCAAAGATGCACATCAATGAAGGAGATAAATTAAAAAAAATTAAAAAAAAAATACAGAGCAGAGCGCTCCTGTCACATAGAAGATCGTTGACTCTGGTTTTGTCTTGTGTTCCTAAAAAGAGCAGAGCGCTCCTGTCTTATAGAAGATCTTTGACTGGTGTCTCCTGTCATACAGACCTTTCAACACACCTGTCGTGTGTCCTCATGCAGAAGGTGCGATAAAACCCCATATAGGAATAATAATTTCAAACAAATGTGACATTTTTGCATTTTTATTTTTACCACCAATATTTTTTAACAATATTTTCTCTTTAAATGATGAATTATTTGAGTCACAGTTGGAATGTAACATCTGTATGATGACATCCAATCCAATCCAATCCACTTTATTTATATAGCACATTTAAACAACAAAATGTTTCCAAAGTGCTGCACAACAATATGAAACACAATTAAAAACAATATAAAATAAATGTGATTAAAAACAATTTCAAAGGGTAAAACCAATTAAAACAGTAAATAGAAAGCAAAAAGCAAAATTTTAAAAACCCAGAGGACAACAGAGGACCACACAACTCACGTAGTGTTAAAAGCCAGAGAATAAAAGTGGGTCTTAAGACGAGACTTAAAACACTCCACTGTGGGAGCAGTTGGAACATGGAGGGGCAGAGTGTTCCAGAGCTTAGGGCCGACCACAGAGAAGGCCCTGTCTCCCCTGGTTTTAAGTCTCGTCTTGGACACCACGAGCTGGAGCTGGCTCTCGGACCTCAGAGCGCGCGCAGGATTGTAAGTTTGGATGAGGTCCGACATATACTGAGGTGCCAGTCCATGTAAAACTTTAAAAACAAACAGCAAGGTTTTAAAATCAATTCTAAAATGAACAGGGAGCCAGTGCAAACTCTCAAGGATTGGGGTTATATGCTGGCGTCTCCTGGCCCCTGTTAAAAGTCCTGCTGCCGCATTCTGGACTAACTGCAACCGGGAGAGAGCTTTTTGGCTAATGCCAGCATAAAGTGCATTGCAGTAGTCCAGGCCACTTGAAATAAAAGCATGCACGACTTGTTCAAAAAGGTTAAAAGATAAAAACGGTTTTACCTTTGCTAAAAGACGAAGATGATAAAAACACGATTTTAAAACGCCATTGACTTGTTTGTCAAGTTTAAAATGGCTGTCTATAGTGACGCCAAGGCTGGTGACTTTGGGACGCACATCATTTTGCAATGGTCCCAAGTCAGTGAGGGCCGGACCAAACACTAAAATTTCCGTTTTTCCCTCATTCATTATTAAAAAATTCTGGGCTAACCAAGCCTTGACGTGGCATAGACAGTTGAGAAGGGGTGTCAGGGGGCCGTGGCCTTTTGAAATAGGCATATAAATTTGGCAGTCGTCTGCATAAAAGTGATAAAACACTCCATGCCTCTTAAAAATCTCTCCAAGAGGAAGAAGGTACAGTGCAAACAGGATGGGGCCTAGAATAGATCCCTGGGGGACACCACAGTAAAGCGTAGCAGAAGAAGAAGTGGCGTCCCCCAGCCTGACAGAGAAGGACCTTTCTGACAGGTAGGATCTAAACCACTCTAATGCAGTCCCCCTGACACCCACACAGTCTCTCAGGCGATCTAAAAGAATTGTGTGGTGGACTGTGTCAAAGGCAGCTGTAAGATCTAAAAGCACTAAAATGGCAGAGCTGCCAGAATCAGATATTAAAAGCAAATCATTAAAAACCTTTACAAGTGCAGATTCAGTACTGTGCAAAGCTTTGTATCCAGACTGAAATGGATCTAAAGTGCTATTTTCATCTAAAAAAGGCTGTAGTTGCGCCAAAACACATTTCTCCAAAATTTTTGACACAAAAAGGAATTTAGAAATGGGCCGATAATTTGACAAACTTGTAGGATCAAGACCTGTTTTTTTGATCAAAGGCTCAACAACAGCTCCTTTACAAAAAGAGGGCACACTGCCAGAAATCAAGCTGCTGTTGATGATGTCCCTAACAGATAAGTCAATAGAGTCCCAGACTTCTTTAAAAAAGCGAGGGGGGACTGGGTCTGTGGGACAGGACGAGGGTTTTAGTTTGTCGACTATTCCTGTAAGCTCAGGCATGGACACAGGAGGTGCAACGAAACAATTAATTAACTTTAATATATATATATATATATATATATATATATATATATATATATATATATATATATATATATATATATATATATATATATATTTTATTTTTATTTTTTTTTGTTAATATTTTAATTTTATTCCCTAAATGCAGATTGTGTTCAAATATGATTTATTTGTTTATATGCATATGTATTATTATTCGGTGAAAAATAATGTTTAGTAGCAGCAGTGCATTATTAATGAGGGTGTCAAAAGATTATCGATTTTCAGACTAATTGCAATTCTTATTTTTAACAATTCTTAAATGATTAAAAAAAAAAAATCTAAAATCGATAAAAATATCTCTTTTATTTCCAATCTGTCCTGTCCAGCCCCTCAGGTGAATCATATAGTTTGTCATGACTTGGTCCTGGGTGTTTGCTTTTCCGGGATGCAACGGAAAGTTGGCTCGGGCGAGACGGGAATGTGAGGACATGATTTATTTAATATATCAAAAAAAAAGTACAAACGAAAAGCGCGCACAGTGGCGGAGAACAAACTATGAAACCAAAAGACTATAGCAAAAAAAGTACAAACGAAAAGCGCGCACAATGGCGGAGAACAAACTATGAAACCCAAAAAAGACTATAAACATGGAACAAAAACGTACTTTGGCATGGACAAAAAGGAGCAGCGTGAGCGATGGACATGAAAAAAAAAAGTCAGAAATTCGCAGAGCATAAATGTAGGGATGTCGTCAGAAAGACAAACTGAAAACAATGAACTTAAATACTACAGACATGATTAACGAAAACAGGTGCGTGACTCAAAACGTGAAACAGGTGCGTGACGTGACAGGCGAAAACTAATGGGTTGCTATGGTGACAAACAAGAGTGCACAATGAGTCCAAACGTGGAACAGGTGAAACTAATGGGTAATCATGGAAACAAGACAAGGGAGTGAAAAGCCAGAAACTAAAGAGTCCAATAACTAAAAACTGTCAGGACTTGGACTATGGCTTGGTTTGTTCTCCCGTGGTGCAAATGAACTGGACTGGTCAAGGCTTGAAGGTGGGTACATGATTTATTTTAAACTATCAAAAAAGGAATAAACAAAAGGTGCGCACAGTGGCGGAGAATAAAACTAGACTTTAAACACAAAACTTGCACATTGGCAGAAACTATGAACAATTAAACAAAACACTAACTGTGGCTTAACAAACAAAAACTTACTTGGCATGGAACCGGCATGAAAAAAAGAGTAGCAAGGGTCATCAGGGTGTGGAGAGTGTGCAGGAGCATAAATGTGGGGATGTCGTCAGGACGAACAACAGAAAATGAATGAACTTAAATACTATGGACATGATTAGTGAAAGCAGGTGCGTGACTCAAAACGTGAAACAGGTGCGTGACGTGACAGGTGAAAACTAATGGTTGCTATGGTGACAAGAGTGCACAATGAGTCCAAACGTGGAACAGGTGCGTGACGTGACAGGTGAAACTAATGGTTGCTATGGTGACAAAACAAAACAAAAGTGCACAAAAAGTCCAAAATTTAAACCGAACATTACTAAAACAAAACATGATCACACAGACATGACAAAAACATGACTAAAACAAAACATGATTACACAGACATGACATAGTTGATGTAGAAGATCTATATCTGCTCTACACATTCACTGTACAACTTTTGGATACTTCTGCCTTATTTGTATTTGACTTTATTAAATGTTTGGGAAGCATTTTATCAAATAAAACCAGTTTTCTTTTAAGTGATATAAACATTTATCAGCGGTGTTTCTCTATTTTATGGAGGAAATGTAGTTAATCATACAAAAGCCCAAAAGCAGTGAAGTTGTCATGTTGTGTAAATGGTAAATAAAAATAGAATACAACAAATCCTTTTCAACTTATATTCAATTGAATAGACTGCAAAGACAAGATTTTTTTTTTTTTTTGCAAATAATCATGAAGTTAGAATTTAATGGCAGCAAAAAAGGCATTTTTACCAGTGTGTTACATGGCCTTTCCTTTTAACAACACTCAGTAAAGGTTTGGGAACTGAGGAGACACATTTTTGAAGTGGAATTCTTTCCCATTCTTGCTTGATGTACAGCTTAAGTTGTTCAACAGTCTCCCTTCTCATATTTTAGCCTTCAAACATTTTCAATGTCTGGACTACAGGCAGGCCAGTCTAGTACCAGCACTCTTTTACTATGAAGCCACGTTGTTGTAACACGTGGCTTGGCGTTGTCTTACTGAAATAAGCAGGGGCGTCCATGATAACAACATATGTTGCTCCAAAAGCTGTATGTACCTTTCAGCATTAATGGTGCCTTCACAGATGTGTAAGTTACCCATGTATTGGCCACTAATACACCCCCATACCATCACACATGCTGACTTTTACACTTTCACCCTAGAACAATCCGGAGGGTTCTTTTCCTCTTTGTCCACAGTTTCCAAAAACAATTTGAAATGTTTCTGGGTGTTGTTGATAAATGGCTTTGGCTTTGCATAGTAGAGTTTTAACTTGCACTTACAGATGTAGCGACCAACTGTAGTTACTGACAGTGGTTTTCTGAAGTGTTCCTGAGACCGTGATATCCTTTACACACTGATGTCGATTTTTGACGCAGTATCGACATTCCAAGATCACGGGCATTTAATGGTGATTTCTCCAGATTCTCTGAACCTTTTGATGATATTACGGAGCGTAGATGGTGAAATCCCTAAATTCCTTGGTTGAGAAATGTTGTTCTTCAACAATTTGCTCAGGCATTTGTTGACAAAAAAAATCTTTTTTCCTTTTTTCTAAATTCATATTATGTTTATAAAGTCAGTAAATACGTCCCTGGACACATGAGGACTTTGAATATGACCAATGTATGATCCTGTAACTACTTGGTATCACATCCATACCTAAATGTGTGGTATCATCCAAAACTAATGTCAAGTATCAAAGAAGAGAAGAATAAGTGATTATTACATTTGAACAGAAGTGTAGATAGAACATGTTGAAACAGAAAATAAGCAGATATAAACAGTAAATGAACAAATGGATTAATAATCCATTTTTTACAGTTTGTCCCTCATAATGTGTACAAAATAATAGGTGTATAAATGACACAATATGTTACTGCAGACTAATTAGGAGTCTTTGTTTGTTTACTTACTACTAAAAGACAAGTTGTCTAGTATGTTCACTATTTTATTTAAGGACTAAATGACAATAATAAACATATGTTTCATCTACACTAACATTTTTTGTTACAATAAAGACAATAATGACATTTTTTTGTGCTCCCTTTTATTTAGAAAAGTATCAAAAAGCATCGAAAGTATCGAAATAAATTTTGGTACCCGTACTGGTACCAAACTATTGGTATCGGGACAACACTAGACACAATCCAAACAACCTTCCCTAGTCATGGTGCAAAAAAAAATAAGCAAAATGCCAAATTTTAGATACGTGTGAACGTCGTAGGTATAATGAAACATTTTTACAGTTTGTCCTTTATGTGTACAAACTAATAGGTATAAATGACACAATATGTTACTGCAGACTAATTAGGAGTCTTTGTTTGTTTACTTACTACTAAAAGACAAGTTGTCTAGTATGTTCACTATTTTATTTAAGGACTAAATGACAATAATAAACATATGTTTCGTCTACACTAACATTTTTTGGTAAAATAAAGACAATAATGAAATTTTTTTGTGCTCCCTTTTATTTAGAAAAGTTTCAAAAAGAATCCAAAGTATCAAAATACATTTTGGTACCCGTACTGGTACCAAACTATTGGTATCGGGACAACCCTAGACACAATCCAAACAACCTTCCCTAGTCATGGTGCAAAAAAAAATTGCAAAATGCTAAATTGTGGATACATGTGAACGTCGTAGATATAATGAAACATTTTTACAGTTTGTCCTTTATGTGTACAAACTAATAGGTATAAATGACACAATATGTTACTGCATAGACTAATTAGGAGTCTTTGTTTGTTTACTTACTACTAAAAGACAAGTTGTCTAGTATGTTCAACATTTTATTTAAGGACTAAATGACAATAATAAACATATGTTTCATGTACACGAACATTTTTTGTTACAATAAAGACAATAATGACATTTGTTGTGGTCCCCTTTATTTAGAAAAGTATCGGAAAGCATCGAAAGTATCAAAATAAATTTTGGTACCCATACTATTGGTATCGGGACAACCCTAGACACAATCCAAACAACCTTCCCTAGTCATGGTGCAAAAAAAAAGAAGAAGAAGCAAAATGCCAAATTTTGGATACGTGTGAACGTCGTAGATATAATGAAACATTTCTACAGTTTGTCCTTTATGTGTACAAACTAATAGGTATAAATGACACAATATGTTACTGCAGACTAATTAGGAGTCTTTGTTTGTTTACTTACTACTAAAAGACAAGTTGTCTAGTATGTTCACGATTTTATTTAAGGACTAAATGACAATAATAAACATATGTTTCATGTACCCTAACATTTTTTGGTAAAATAAAGACAATAATGACATTTTTTTGTGCTCCCTTTTATTTAGAAAAGTATAAAAAATAATCGAAAGTATCAAAATAAATTTTGGTACCCGTACTGGTACCAAACTATTGGTATCGGGACAACCCTAGACACAATCCAAACAACCTTCCCTAGTCATGGTGCAAAAAAAAAAAAAAAAAAAAAAAAAAAAAAGCAATATGCTAAATTGTGGATACGTGTGAACGTCGTAGATATAATGAAACATTTTTACAGTTTGTCCTTTATAATGTGTACAAAATAATAGGTGTATAAATGACACAATATGTTACTGCATAGACTAATTAGGAGTCTTTGTTTGTTTACTTACTACTAAAAGACAAGTTGTCTAGTATGTTCACTATTTTATTTAAGGACTAAATGACAATAATAAACATATGTTTCATCTACACTAACATTTTTTGGTAAAATAAAGACAATAATGACATTTTTTTGTGCTCCCTTTTATTTAGAAAAGTATCAAAAAGCATCGAAAGTATCAAAAAATTTTTTGGTACCCGTACTGGTACCAAACTAATGGTATCGGGACAACCCTAGACACAATCCAAACAACCTTCCCTAGTCATGGTGCAAAAAAAAAAAAGAAGCAAAATGCAAAATTGGGGATACGTGTGAACGTCATAGATATAATGAAACATTTTTACAGTTTGTCCTTTATGTGTACAAACTAATAGGTATAAATGACACAATATGTTACTGCATAGACTAATTAGGAGTCTTTGTTTGTTTACTTACTACTAAAAGACAAGTTGTCTAGTATGTTCACTATTTTATTTAAGGACTAAATGACAATAATAAACATATGTTTCATGTACTCTAACATTTTTTGTTACAATAAAGACAATAATGACATCTTTTTGTGCTCCCTTTTATTTAGAAAAGTATCAAAAAGCATCGAAAGTATCGAAATAAATTTTGGTACCCGTACTGGTACCAAACTATTGGTATTGGGACAACCCTAGACACAATCCAAACAACCTTCCCTAGTCATGGTGCAAAAAAAAATAAGCAAAATGCCAAATTTTAGATACGTGTGAACGTCGTAGGTATAATGAAACATTTTTACAGTTTGTCCTTTATGTGTACAAACTAATAGGTATAAATGACACAATATGTTACTGCAGACTAATTAGGAGTCTTTGTTTGTTTACTTACTAGTAAAAGACAAGTTGTCTAGTATGTTCACTATTTTATTTAAGGACTAAATGACAATAATAAACATATGTTTCATCTACACTAACATTTTTTGTTCAAATAAAGACAATAATGACATTTGTTGTGGTGCCCTTTATTTAGAAAAGTATCAAAAAGCATCGAAAGTATCGAAATAAATTTTGGTACCCGTACTGGTACCAAACTATTGGTATCGGGACAACCCTAGACACAATCCAAACAACCTTCCCTAGTCATGGTGCAAAAAAAAATAATTGCAAAATGCTAAATTGTGGATACGTGTGAACGTTGTAGATATAATGAAACATTTTTACAGTTTGTCCTTTATGTGTACAAACTAATAGGTATAAATGACACAATATGTTACTGCATAGACTAATTAGGAGTCTTTGTTTGTTTACTTACTACTAAAAGACAAGTTGTCTAGTATGTTCACTATTTTATTTAAGGACTAAATAACAATAATAAACATATGTTTCATCTACACTAACATTTTTTTGTTCAAATAAAGACAATAATGACATTTGTTGTGGTCCCCTTTATTTAGAAAAGTATCCGAAAGCATCGAAAGTATCAAAATACATTTTGGTACCCATACTATTGGTATCGGGACAACCCTAGACACAATCCAAACAACCTTCCCTAGTCATGGTGCAAAAAAAAATTGCAAAATGCTAAATTGTGGATACGTGTGAACATTGTAGATATAATGAAACATTTTTACAGTTTGTCCTTTATGTGTACAGAATAATAGGTATAAATGACACAATATGTTACTGCATAGACTAATTAGGAGTCTTTGTTTGTTTACTTACTACTAAAAGACAAGTTGTCTAGTATGTTCACTATTTTATTTAAGGACTAAATGACAATAATAAACATATGTTTCATGTACACTAACATTTTTTGGTAAAATAAAGACAATAATGACATTTTTTTGTGCTCCCTTTTATTTAGAAAAGTATCAAAAAGCATCGAAAGTATCAAAATAAATTTTGGTACACGTACTGGTACCAAACTATTGGTATTGGGACAACCCTAGACACAATCCAAACAACCTTCCCTAGTTATGGTGCAAAAAAAAAAAATTGCAAAATGCTAAATTGTGGATACGTGTGAACGTTGTAGATATAATGAAACATTTTTACAGTTTGTCCTTTATGTGTACAAACTAATAGGTATAAATGACACAATATGTTACTGCAGACTAATTAGGAGTCTTTGTTTGTTTACTTACTACTAAAAGACAAGTTGTCTAGTATGTTCACTATTTTATTTAAGGACTAAATGACAATAATAAACATATGTTTCATCTACACTAACATTTTTTTGTTCAAATAAAGACAATAATGCCAATTTTTTGTGGTCCCCTTTATTTTGAAAAGTATCGGAAGTATTGAAATACATTTTGGTGCCTGTACTGGTACCAAACTATTGGTATCGGGACAACCCTAGACACAATCCAAACAACCTTCACTAGTCATGGTGCAAAAAAAATGCAAAAAGCAAAATTGTGGATACGTGTGAACGTTGTTTATATTATGAAACATTTGTACAGTTTGTCCCTCATAATGTGTACAAAATAATAGGTGTATAAATGACACAATATGTTACTGCATAGATTAATTAGGAGTCTTTGTTTGTTTACTTACTACTAAAAGACAAGTTGTCTAGTATGTTCACTATTTTATTGAAGGACTAAGTGACAATAATAAACATATGTTTCATCTACACTAACATTTGTTGTTACAATAAAGACAATAATGCCAATTTTTTGTGGTCCCCTTTATTTTGAAAAGTATCGGAAGTATTGAAATAAATGTTGGTGCCTGTACTGGTACCAAACTATTGGTATTGGGACAACCCTAGACACAATCCAAACAACCTTCCCTAGTCATGGTGCAAAAAAAAAAATTGCAAATTGCTAAATTGTGGATACGTGTGAACGTTGTAGATATAATGAAACATTTTTACAGTTTGTCCTTTATAATGTGTACAAAATAATAGGTGTATAAATGACACAATATGTTACTGCATAGACTAATTAGGAGTCTTTGTTTGTTTACTTACTACTAAAAGACAAGTTGTCTAGTATGTTCACTATTTTATTTAAGGACTAAATGACAATAATAAACATATGTTTCATGTACACTAACATTTTTTTGTTCAAATAAAGACAATAATGACATTTGTTGTGGACCCCTTTATTTAGAAAAGTATCGGAAAGTATCGAAATAAATTTTGGTACCCGTACTGGTACCAAACTATTGGTATCGGGACAACCCTAGACACAATCCAAACAACCTTCCCTAGTCATGGTGCAAAAAAAAATTTGCAAAATGCTAAATTGTGGATACATGTGAACGTTGTAGATATAATGAAACATTTTTACAGTTTGTCCTTTATAATGTGTACAAAATAATAGGTGTATAAATGACACAATATGTTACTGCATAGACTAATTAGGAGTCTTTGTTTGTTTACTTACTACTAAAAGACAAGTTGTCTAGTATGTTCACTATTTTATTGAAGGAGTAAATGACAATAATAAACATATGTTTCATTTTTTGGTAAAATAAAGACAATAATGACATTTTTTGTGCTCCCTTTTATTTAGAAAAGTATCGGAAAGCATCGAAAGTATCATAATAAATTTTGGTACCCGTACTGGTACCAAACTATTGGTATCGGGACAACCCTAGACACAATCCAAACAACCTTCCCTTGTCATGGTGCAAAAAAAAGAAGAAGCAAAATGCAAAATTTTGGATACGTGTGAACGTCGTAGATATAATGAAACATTTTTACAGTTTGTCCTTTATGTGTACAAACTAATAGGTGTATAAATGACACAATATGTTACTGCATAGACTAATTAGGAGTCTTTGTTTGTTTACTTACTACTAAAAGACAAGTTGTCTAGTATGTTCAACATTTTATTTAAGGACTAAATGACAATAATAAACATATGTTTCATGTACTCTAACATTTTTTGGTAAAATAAAGACAATAATGACATTTTTTTGTGCTCCCTTTTATTTAGAAAAGTATCAAAAAGCATCGAAAGTATCAAAATAAATTTTGGTACACGTACTGGTAGCAAACTATTGGTATCGGGACAACCCTAGACACAATCCAAACAACCTTCCCTAGTCATGGTGCAAAAAAAAAATTGCAAATTGCTAAATTGTGGATACGTGTGAACGTCGTAGATATAATGAAACATTTTTACAGTTTGCCCTTTATTATGTGTACAAAATAATAGGTGTATAAATGACACAATATGTTACTGCATAGACTAATTAGGAGTCTTTGTTTGTTTACTTACTACTAAAAGACAAGTTGTCTATTTTATTTAAGGACTAAATGACAATAATAAACATATGTTTCATGTACACTAACATTTTTTTGTTCAAATAAAGACAATAATGACATTTGTTGTGGTTCCCTTTATTTAGAAAAGTATCGGAAAGTATCGAAATAAATTTTGGTACCCGTACTGGTACCAAGCTATTGGTATCGGGACAACCCTAGACACAATCCAAACAACCTTCCCTAGTCATGGTGCAAAAAAAAAGAAGCAAAATGACAAATTTTGGTACCGGTACCAAAATATTGGCCATTTGAATCCCTCCCCTCCTGTACAAAAGCGCCATGAAGCCAAACCCGTTGCCAAAGTCTTAACCGTGTCCTCTCCGTGTCCACCAGGCCAGACGTGGAAGGCGCTGACCGCCACGGAGAAGCGGCCCTTCGTGGAGGAAGCGGAGCGCCTGCGCATCCAGCACCTCCAGGACCACCCCAACTACAAGTACCGCCCCCGTCGCAAGAAGACCACCAAGAAGCTGAAGCGCGTGGACGCGGGGCTCCTGCTTCACGGCCTGGCCCAGACCGGAGGCCCCGCACACGGGTTGGGTCCCGGCGGGGAAGGCGGACACGGAGCGTCGCCTTACGGACACCCGGGGACTCACCACCAGCGCTCCCACCACCTGCTGCCCGCTCTGGGCCACTTCAGGGACCTGCAGGCCCCGGGCCACCAGGACCTGGAGAGCTACGGCCTGCCCACGCCGGAGATGTCCCCTCTGGACGTCCTGGAGAACGGGGCCGGTGAGTCGGTGTTCTTCCCTCAGCATGCGCAGGAGGAGGCTGGGATGGGAGGCTGGGGGGGCTACCACCACCACCACCACCACCACCATCACCAAACCCCGCATTACTACGGCAACCACCACAACCCTGGGATGACTTTGAGTCCGGGCAGGAACTCCAGAATGGTGGAGGCAAACATGGCATCCAACATGAGCCCCGCCCCTTCCGGCGTCCCAATGAGGATGAACTCGGGTCGCCACGTGGCGTTGAGGAGTCCAATGAAATGTCCGCCGCCCCCGCATGACTTAGCGCCCTACCCTCAGTCCTCAATCAGCCTGGCAGAGACCGTCAAACCGCACCAAGGCTCCCTTCCCGTGGCCTACTTCGGCCAAAGGTACTCTAATTTCACCCCGACTCACCTGGGCCAGCTGTCGCCTCCCCCCGAGACCTCCCCCACGTCCTTCCTGCCCCCCGGCCACGCCGCCGACCCCTCAAATCACGAATCCGCCGGGCACCTGGGGTCCCCCTCGGCCGCGGACTTCTGGTCCGAGGTGGACAGGCACGAATTCGACCAGTACGTGAACGCGGCCAGGAACCGGGACGAGGCCCACGGAGCGTCCAAAGTCCTGGTGTGGCGAGGCGGCGGCGCCAGCAGGGACGGCGGCGAGGAGGGAGTCAGTCCGTTGATATCGGCGCTTTCTGACGCCAGCAGTGCCGTCTATTACAGCGCCTGCATCACCGGCTGAACCCTCAGTTGAGTCCAAACCCCCCAAATCTCCTCCTACCTGCAAGTCATCAACTTTTTAGGACTATTTCCGGTCAATGCTGTCAATTGGCGTTTACGTCCCAAATGTAAACACGTATTATTATTATTATTATCCTCCAGATACGCCGTGTTCTCTGCAGTGGACGTTTGTGTTTTGCATAACAGGACCAAAAAAAATAAAGAAGATGACCTAACTTGTTCTTGTCTTTTTCCTTTTCAGACGCACAGGATCAACATTTTGGGGTTAAAAGTGTAAAAAATGTTGTTTGAAAAAATAAAAAATAAAAATAAAAGTTTCTACCACAATTCTCAGGGCGTTGAATCAACTGCAACTGGACTCGGTTGCCAGAATTTTGCTGTAAAAATGAAAGTTCGCTGTAATGCACTGTAAAAAAATTAAAAAATTAAAATTAAAATTAAATTAAATAAAAAAAATTAAAAATCTGTCATAATTTTACAGTCAAAAAAACTGTGATACATGTTTTCAACTTACAGTAATGCACTGGAAAAACAACAACAGTAGATGTTCCTGCAAAAAAATAAAAAAATAAAATTAAATAAAATAAAAAAAAATTAAAAATCTGTCAAAATTTTACAGTCAAAAAAACTGTGATACATGTTTTCAACTTACAGTAATGCACTGGAAAAACAACAACAGTAGATGTTCCTGCAAAAAAAAAAAAAAAAAAAAATTAAATAAAATTAAAAAACATAAAAAATCTGTCATAATTTTACAGTCAAAAAAACTGTGATACATGTTTTCAACTTACAGTAATGCACTGGAAAAACAACAACAGTAGATGTTCCTGCAAAAAAATAAAAAAATTAAATTAAATTAAATTAAAAAAAATAAAAAATCTGTCAAAATTTTACAGTCAAAAAAACTGTGATACATGTTTTCAACTTACAGTAATGCACTGGAAAAACAACAACAGTAGATGTTCCTGCAAAAAAAAAAAAAAAAAAAATGAAATAAAAAAAAAAAAAAAAAAATCTGTCAAAATTTTACAGTCAAAAAAACTGTGATACATGTTTTCAACTTACAGTAATGCACTGGAAAAACAACAACAGTAGATGTTCCTGAAAAAAATAAAAAAATAAAATAAAATAAAATAAAAATAAAAAAAATCTGTCAAAATTTTACAGTCAAAAAAACTGTTTTCAACTTACAGTAATGCACTGGAAAGATAACAACAGTAGATGTTCCTGCAAAAAAAATAAAAAAAATAAATAAAATAAAATAAAAAAAATAAAAAATCTGTCAAAATTTTACAGTCAGAAAAACTGTGATACATGTTTTCAACTTACAGTAATGCACTGGAAAAAAAACAACAGTAGATGTTCCTGTAAAAAAAAAAAAAATTAAAAAAAAATAAAAATAGTCAGCTGAGTCGCCAGAATATTACTGTAAACAATTATTATTTTTTCATTTACCGTAATGTACGGTATCAACGCTTGTAGATTTTATGGCAAACAACTGGCAGCTCAGTAGCCAGAAATTCACTGTAAAAATAATTTTAAAAAATGGGGATAAATGCGTTAAAATGTAATATTGGAAATGATCGGTATCGTTTTTTTTATTATAGGTATCGTTTTTTTGTTTAGTTTTTTTATTTTATTAAATCAACATAAAAAACACAAGATACACTTACAATTAGTGCACCAACCCAAAAAACTTCCCTCCCCCATTTACACTCATTTCTTTCTGTTACTAATATTCTGGTAGGTTCCTACATTATATATCAATATATATCAATACAGTCCGTAAGCACACATGATTGTGCGTGCTGCTGCTCCACTAATAGTACTAACCTTTAACACTTCATTTGACTCATTTTCATTAATTACTAGTTTCTATGTAACTGTTTTAATATTGTTTTACTTTTTTTCTTTTCTTTTTTTTTAAATGTTTTTAATTTATTTATCTTTTTTTTTTTTTTTTTTTTTTAAAGAGGACCTTATCTTCACCATACCTGGTTGTCCAAATTAGGCATAATAATGTGTTAATTCCACGACTGTATATATCGGTTGATATCGGTTTCGGTAATTAAAGAGTTGGACAATATCGGAATATCGGCTATCGGCAAAAAGCCATTATCGGACATCCCTATAAAAAATAAAAAAAATAGTGAGCTGAGTCGCCAGAATATTACTGTAAACAATTATTATTTTTTCATTTACTGTAATGTACGATAGCAACGCTTGTAGATTTTACGGTAAAACCTGGCAGCTCAGTAGCAAAAAATTCACTGTAAAAATAATAACAAATTTAAAAAAAATTCAGCTGAGTCGCCAGAATATTACTGTAAACAATTGTTATTTTTTCCATTTACTGTAATGTACGGTATCAACGCTTGTAGATTTTACAGTAAAAACTGGCAGCTCAGTAGCCAGAAATTCACTGTAAAAATAATTAAAAAAATGTAAAAAAAATAGTCAGCTGAGTCGCCAGAATATTACTGTAAACAATTATTATTTTTTAATTTACTGTAATGTACGGTATCAACGCTTGTAGATTTTACGGTAAAAAACTGGCAGCTCAGTAGCGAAAACTTCACTGTAAAAATAATAACAAATTTAAAAACATTTCAGCTGAGTCGCCAGAATATTACTTTAAACAATTGTTATTTTTTCATTTACTGTAATGTATGGTATCAATGCTTGTAGATTTTACAGTAAAAAAAACTGGCAGCTCAGTAGCCAGAAATTCACTGTAAAAAATAATACAAAAATGTAAAAAAAAATAGTCAACTGAGTCGCCAGAATATTACCGGTACTGTAAACAATTGTTATTTTTTCATTTACTGTAATGTACGGTATCAATGCTTGTAGATTTTACAGTAAAAAAAAACTGGCAGCTCAGTAGCCAGAAATTCACTGTAAAAATATAAGTGATATTTTTTTTCCATTTACAGTAATGCACTGGAAACATTTAAAAAAATGAATAAATAAATAAAAATTGTCAGCTGACATTATTGTTTCATTTACAGTAATGTACGGTATCAACGCTTTTAGATTTTACTGTAAAAAAAAACTGGCAACTCAGTAGCCAGAAATTCACTGTAAAAATATAAGTGATCATTTTTTTCCATTTCTTGTAAAAAAAAAAAAAAAAGTCACTAGAATATTACTGTAAAAAAGTATTATTTTTTTCATTTACTGTAATGTACGGAATCAACACTTGTAGATTTTACGGTAAAAAAAACTGGCAGCTCAGTAGTCAGAAATTCACTGTAAAAATAATAAAAATAAAAAAATAGTCAGCTGAGTCGCCATAATATTACTGTAAACAATTGTTATTTTTTCATTTACTGTAATGTACGGTATCAACGCTTGTAGATTTTACGGTAAAAAAAAACTGGCAACTCAGTATCCAGAAATCTAGTGTAAAAATATAACTGATATTTTTTTTTCCATTTACAGTAATGCACTGTAAAAAGAACAACAGTAGATGTTCCTGTAAAAAATAAAAATAAAAATAGTCAGCTGAGTTGCCAGAATATTACTGTAAACAATTATTATTTTTTTCATTTACTGTAATGTACGGTATCAACGCTTTTAGATTTTACGGTAAAAAACTGGCAGCTCAGTAGCCAGAAATTCACTGTAAAAATATAAGTGATACATTTTTTCCATTTACAGTAATGCACTGTAAAAACAACGGCCATTGATTTTGTTGTAAAAAAAAAATACAAAAATAAATAGATTATTTTCCTGCTTGATATTTCTGATTGATTACAGAACTTTCTTTTTTTACTGTAAAAATAACAGTGATAATTTTTTGCAACTTACAGTAATACACTGTAAAAAGAGCAACAGTACTTATTTACGAAAAACCAAATTGGTAGCTCAGTTGCCAGAATTTTACTAAAAGTGGTACTGTTTTTAAATTTACAGTAATTCACTGGAAAAAGAACAAGAGTAGATGTTCCGGTAAAAAAAAAAAAAAAAAAAAAAAAAAAAAAGGCAGCTGAGTCGCCAGAATATTACTGTAAACAATTATTATTTTTTCATTTACAGTAATGTACGGTATCAACGCTTGTAGATTTTACGGTATAACAAAACTGGCAGCTCAGTAGCCAGAAATTCACTGTAAAAATATAAGTAATATGTTTTTCCCATTTACAGTAATGCACTGTAAATACAACGGCCATTGATTTTGTGATTAAAAAAAATTAAATTAAAAAAATATTATTTTCCTACTTGATATTTCTGATTGACTATAGAACTTAGTTTTTTACTGTAAAAATAACAGTGATCACTTTATCTAACTTACAGTAATGCACAAAAAGAGCAACAGTACTTAATTACGAAAAAACTAATTGGTAGCTCAGTTGCCAGAATTTTACTGTAAAAATAGAAGTGGTACTGTTTTTTGATTTACAGTAATGCACTGGAAAATAAATAAAAAAATAGGGTAAAAATTATGATCAGCACAGTCAAAAAAACAGTGATACATTTTTTCAATTTACAGTAATGCACTGTAAAAACGACAACAGTAGATTTTCCCATTAAAAAAACCCCAAAAAATAGTCAGCTCAGTCGCCAGAATTTTTTTTTTTCACTTACTGTAATGTACAGTATCAACCATTGTAGATTTTACAGTAAAAAAAAACTGGCAGCTCAGTAGCTGCCAGTTGATTTTACCATAAAAAAAAACCCAACCAGCTTATTTTCCAGAATTTTACTGTAAAAATGACAATAATACCTTTTTTCAACTTACAGTAATGCACTGGAAAAAGAACAACATTAGATTTTCCAGTAAAAAAAAAAAAAAAAAAAAAAGTCAGCTCAGTTGCCAGAATTTTACTGTAAAAATAATTTAAAAAAAATTCCATTTACAGTAATGTACTGTAAAAACAATGATTATTGATTTTACGGTAAAAAACAACAACAACTAGCACCTCAGTTGCCAGACTTTTACTGTAAAAATAATTTTTAAAAATTCCATTTACAGTAATGTACTGTAAAAACAACGATTATTGATTTTACGGTAAAAAAACAACAACTAGCAGCTCAGTTGCCAGAATTTTACTGTAAAAATAATTTTAAAAAATTCCATTTACAGTAATGTACTGTAAAAACAACGATTATTGATTTTACGGTAAAAAAAAAACAACCAGCTCATTTTCCAGAATTTTACTGTAAAAATGACAATAATACCTTTTTTCAACTTACAGTAATGCACTGGAAAAAGAACAACATTAGATTTTCCAGTAAAAAAAAAAAAAAAAAAAAGTCAGCTCAGTTGCCAGAATTTTACTGTAAAAATAATTTAAAAAAAATTCCATTTACAGTATTGTACTGTAAAAACAATGATTATTGATTTTACGGTAAAAAACAACAACAACTAGCACATCAGTTGCCAGACTTTTACTGTAAAAATAATTTAAAAAAATTCCATTTACAGTAATGTACTGTAAAAACAACGATTATTGATTTTACGGTAAAAAAAACAACTAGCAGCTCAGTTGCCAGAATTTTACTGTAAAAATAATTTAAAAAAATTCCATTTACAGTAATGTACTGTAAAAACAACGATTATTGATTTTACGGTAAAAAAAACAACAACCAGCTCATTTTCCAGAATTTTACTGTAAAAATGACAATAATACCTTTTTTCAACTTACAGTAATGCACTGGAAAAAGAACAACATTAGATTTTCCAGTAAAAAAAAAAAAAAAAAAATGTCAGCTCAGTTGCCAGAATTTTACTGTAAAAATAATTTAAAAAAAATTCCATTTACAGTATTGTACTGTAAAAACAATGATTATTGATTTTACGGTAAAAAACAACAACAACTAGCACCTCAGTTGCCAGACTTTTACTGTAAAAATAATTTTAAAAAATTCCATTTACAGTAATGTACTGTAAAAACAACGATTATTGATTTTACGGTAAAAAAAAACAACTAGCAGCTCAGTTGCCAGAATTTTACTGTAAAAATAATTTTAAAAAATTCCATTTACAGTAATGTACTGTAAAAACAACGATTATTGATTTTACGGTAAAAAAAAAACAACCAGCTCATTTTCCAGAATTTTACTGTAAAAATGACAATAATACCTTTTTTCAACTTACAGTAATGCACTGGAAAAAGAACAACATTAGATTTTCCAGTAAAAAAAAAAAAAAAAAAAAAGTCAGCTCAGTTGCCAGAATTTTACTGTAAAAATAATTTAAAAAAAATTCCATTTACAGTATTGTACTGTAAAAACAATGATTATTGATTTTACGGTAAAAAAACAACAACAACTAGCACCTCAGTTGCCAGACTTTTACTGTAAAAATAATTTAAAAAAATTCCATTTACAGTAATGTACTGTAAAAACAACGATTATTGATTTTACGGTAAAAAAAAACAACTAGCAGCTCAGTTGCCAGAATTTTACTGTAAAAATAATTTTAAAAAATTCCATTTACAGTAATGTACTGTAAAAACAACGATTATTGATTTTACGGTAAAAAAAAAAACAACCAGCTCATTTTCCAGAATTTTACTGTAAAAATGACAATAATACCTTTTTTCAACTTACAGTAATGCACTGTAAAAACGACAACAGTAGATTTTCCCATTAAAAAACAAACAAAAAATAGTCAGCTCAGTCGCCATCATTTTTTTTCACTTACTGTAATGTACAGTATCAACCATTGTAGATTTTACCATAAAAAAAAAACAACCAGCTCATTTTCCAGAATTTTACTGTAAAAATGACAATAAAACCTTTTTTCAACTTACAGTAATGCACTGGAAAAAGAACAACATTGGATTTTCCAGTAAAAAAAAAAAAAAAAAAGTCAGCTCAGTTGCCAGAATTTTACTGTAAAAATAATTTAAAAAAATTCCATTTACAGTAATGTACTGTAAAAACAACGATTATTGATTTTACGGTAAAAACAACAACAACCAGCTCATTTTCCAGAATTTTACTGTAAAAATGACAATAATACCTTTTTTCAACTTACAGTAATGCACTTGAAAAAGAACAACATTAGATTTTACAGTAAAAAAAAAAAAAAAAAGTCAGCTCAGTTGCCAGAATTTTACTGTAAAAATAATTTTTAAAAAATCCATTTACAGTAATGTACTGTAAAAACAACGATTATTGATTTTACGGTAAAAAAAACAACTAGCAGCTCAGTTGCCAGAATTTTACTGTAAAAATAATTTTAAAAAATTCCATTTACAGTAATGTACTGTAAAAACAACGATTATTGATTTTACGGTAAAAAAAACCAACCAGCTCATTTTCCAGAATTTTACTGTAAAAATGACAATAATACCTTTTTTCAACTTACAGTAATGCACTGGAAAAAGAACAACATTAGATTTTCCAGTAAAAAAAATAGATAAAAAAAAAGTCAGCTCAGTTGCCAGAATTTTACTGTAAAAATAATTTAAAAAAAAAATCCATTTACAGTAATGTACTGTAAAAACAATGATTATTGATTTTACGGTAAAAAAACAACAACAACTAGCAGCTCAGTTGTCAGAATTTTACTGTAAAAATAATTTTAAAAAATTCCATTTACAGTAATGTACTGTAAAAACAACGATTATTGATTTTACGGTAAAAAACAAACAAACTAGCAGCTCAGTTGCCAGAATTTTACCGTAAAAATACAAGTGTTACCTTTTTTCCATTTACAGTAATGCACTGTAGAAAACAACGACTGTTGATTTCACGGTATTTTTACAGCACTTTACTGTGAAAATGATGGTTGTAGAAAGTTGAGTCATTAGAATTTTACTGTAAAAATAACAGTTTTACAGTTTTTCCATTTACAGTACTTCACTGTAAACATAACAGTGGTAGCAGTTTTTCATTGACAGGACTTCAGAGTATAAACCATAGAACATTCCGGCGACTGATCTGCCACTTTTTAGAATGAAGACCCTGAGAATAAAAAATAGTATTGAATGTTTTGCAGTCCTCCTAAGAAGATGACTTAGTTGACACAGCAGGTGGTGACGCTCTGAAGCCAAAGTGGAGTCCGATAAAACTTGGAGATCCAAACCGAAGGTCAGATTGTAGTCCTCCCGTGGTTTTGAGGTCCTGGGGAGTTTGTGGCCTTTATTTACCGTCAGCACCAAGGCCGAGGTCGGGAGACAAAAGGGGAGAAGTGCATCCAGCTTTGCGTTTCCGGGAATCCACAAAGCTGCTGAGGTCTCCCACAAACCATGAAGATGTTCTACAAGATGGTCGTGGACTCTACGTTCTACGTGGGCCAACATGAAACCGACGCGGATTATGACCGCCTGCCTGGCTTCTAGTCGTCTCCACCGGATTCTTCTTCAGCTCTAAAGTTTGAATGCAAACCTTGTTTTTTTATTCTTTGACATTGCAATGTTTTGTCGAGTCCGCAATGTAGTCCAGTCTAGGACCAGAGTCCGCAATGTAGTCCAGTCTAGGCCCAGGGTCCGCAATGCTGTACAGTTTATGACTAGAGTCCGTAATGTAGTACAGTCTAGGACCAGTGTCCGCAATGTAGTCCAGTCTTGGACCAAAGTCCGCAATGTAGTACAGTCTAGGATCAGTGTCCAAAATGTAGTCCAGTCTAGGACCAGTGTCCGCAATGTAGTCCAGTCTAGGACCAGAGTCCGCAATGTAGTCCAGTCTAGGACCATAGTCCGCAATATAGTCCAGTCTAGGACCATAGTCTGCAATGTAGTCCAGTCTAGGCCCAGGGTCCGCAATGTTGTACAGTTTATGACTAGAGTCTGTAATGTAGTACAGTCTAGGACCAGTGTCCGCAATGTAGTCCAGTCTTGGACCAGAGTCCGCAATGTAGTACAGTCTAAAATCAGTGTCCAAAATGTAGTCCAGTCTAGGACCAGTGTCCGCAATGTAGTCCAGGTTTGACCAGAGTCCGCAATGTAATACAGTCTAAAATCAGTGTCCAAAATGTAGTCCAGGCTAGGACCAGTGTCCGCAATGTAGTCCAGTCTAGGACCAGTGTCCGCAATGTAGTCCAGTCTTGGACCAAAGTCCGCAATGTAGTACAGTCTAGGATCAGTGTCCAAAATGTAGTCCAGTCTAGGACCAGTGTCCGCAATGTAGTCCAGTCTTGGACCAGAGTCCGCAATGTAGTACAGTCTAAAATCAGTGTCCAAAATGTAGTCCAGTCTAGGACCAGTGTCCGCAATGTAGTCCAGTCTAGGACCAAAGTCCGCAATATAGTCCAGTCTAGGACCAGTGTCCACAATGTAGTCCAGTCTAGGACCAGAGTCCGCAATGTAGTCCAGTCTAGGACCAGAGTCTGCAATATAGTCCAGTCTAGGACCAGGGTCCGCAATGTAGTCCAGTCTAGGACCAGAGTCCGTAATGTAGTCCACCTAGGACCAGGGTCCGCAATATAGTCCAGTCTAGGACCAGTGTTCGCAATGTAGCACAGTCTAGGACCAGTGTCCGCAATGTAGTCCAGTCTAGCAAAAGCGTCCGCAATGTCGTCCAGTCTTGGACCAGAGTCTGCAATGTAGTCCAGTCTAGAACCAGGGTCCGCAATGTAGTCCAGTCTAGGACCAGTGTTCGCAATATAGTCCAGTCTAGGACCAGTGTCCGCAATGTAGTACAGTCTAGGACCAGGGTCCGCAATGTAGTCCAGTCTAGGACCAGAGTCCGCAATGTAGTCCAGTCTTGGACCAGGGTCCGCAATGTAGTACAGTCTAGGACCAGAGTACGCAATGTAGTACAGCCTAGGACCAGAGTCCGCAATATAGTCAAGTCTAGGACCAGTGTCCGCAATGTAGTCCAGTCTTGGACCAGAGTCCGCAATGTAGTACAGTCTAAAATCAGTGTCCAAAATGTAGTCCAGTCTAGGACCAGTGCCCGCAATGTAATCCAGTCTAGGACCAGTGTCCGCAATGCAGTCCAGTCTTGGACCAGAGTCCGCAATGTAGTACAGTCTAAAATCAGTGTCCAAAATGTAGTCCAGTCTAGGACCAGTGTCCGCAATGTAGTCCAGTCTAGGACCAGAATCCGCAATATAGTCCAGTCTAGGACCAGTGTTCGCAATGTAGTCCAGTCTAGGACCAGAGTCCGCAATATAGTCCAGTCTAGGACCAGTGTCCGCAGTGTAGTCCAGTCTAGGACCAGTGTCCGCAATGTAGTCCAGTCTAGGACCAGCGTCCGCAATGTCATCCAGTCTTGGACCAGAGTCTGCAATGTAGTCCAGTCTAGGACCAGGGTCCGCAATGTAGTCCAGTCTAGGACCAGAGTTTGCAATATAGTCCAGTCTAGAAACAGTGTCCGCAATGTAGTACAGTCTAGGACCAGGGTCCGCAATGTAGTCCAGTCTAGGACCAGAGTCCGTAATGTAGTACAGTCTAGGACCAGAATACACATTGTAGTAGAGCCTAGGATTAGGGTCCGCCATGTAGTACAGTCTAGGACCAGAGTCCACAATATAGTACAGTCTAGGACCAGTGTCCGCAATGTAGTCCAGTCTAGGACGAGAGTCCGCAATGGAGTACAGTCTAGGACCAGTGTCACAATGTAGTGCAGCCTAGGACCAGGGTCGGCAATGTTGTACAGTCTATGACTAGAGTCTGTAATGTAGTACAGACTAGGACCAGTGTCCGCAATGTAGTCCTAACATGATTATCATCCAACTATGAGAATTATTATTGCAATCATTCTCATAAATTTCTGAGAATTATTGTGGAAATACGATAATTATCATACAAACGTAATACTTATCGTACAAATACGATAATTTCAAAATAGGAAAAATATTATAATATTTGTTGGGCAAACAAATATGATACATATCGTACCACACAAAAGTGATCGTACAAACATGACCATTACACAAATATGGGATTTATCGTACAATATGATCGTTGCCGTACAAATGTGACAATCACTTTGCAAATATTATAACTATTGTATAAATATGATAATTATCATACAATACAAGAGTTATCATTCAAATAAAATACTTGTCGTACATAATATAAAAATATAATATTTGTACAATAAATTTGGCATACAAATATGATAAATATCGTACAGCACAAAAGTTATCGAACAAATACGATAATTAACATACAATACGACAGTTATCATACAAATACAATAAAGATCGTACAATATGATTATTATCAAAGAATACGATAGATATCATACAAATATGAGAATTATTGGAAAAATATGATAACTACCATACAAAACGATAGTCATCATACAAAAATAATATTTATCGTACAAATATGATAATTTCATAATCTAAAAAATATAAAAATATTTGTACAATAAGTTTGCCATACAAATATGATAATTATCATACGATACAAAAGTTATTGTACAAATACGATCATTATTATACAATACAATAGTTATCATATAAATATAATAATGATTACACAATATGATAATTATCATAGAATACAATAGATATCAAACATATATGATAATATCGTACAAATATGAGAATTATTGTACAATACAATAGTGATACAAAATAATTGTCTACAAATACAATAATTATTATACAACTATGAGAATTATTAATACAGTCATTCTCATACAATTATGAGAAGTATTGTACAAATATGATGGTTATCATACAATACGATAGTTATCATACAAATATAATACTTATCGTACAAATCCGATAATTTCATAATATAAAAAATACACAAATATTTGTACAATACGTTTGGTATACAAATATGATACATATTGTACATTACAAAAGTTATTGTACAAATATGATAAATATTACACAATACAATAGTTATCTTATGCATATAATAATGATTACACAATACGATAATTATCAAAGAATATGATATATATCAAACAAATATGAGAATTGTTGTACAGTACAATAGTAATAATTGTTTTCAAATACCATGATTATCATACAACTATGAGAGTTATTATTGCAATCATTCTCATAAAATCATGAGACTTATTGTGCAAATACAATACTTATCATACAAATGTAATATAAAAAATATTATAATATTTGTTTGGCAAACAAATATGATGGATATCGTACCACACTAAAGTGATCGTACAAATATGACCATTACACAAATATGAGAATTATCGTACAAATATGATCATTATTGAACAATACAATAATAATAATTGTTTTCAAATATCATGATTATCATCCAACTATGAGAATTATTATTGCAATCATTCTCATTAATTTCTGAGAATTATTGTGGAAATACGATAATTATCATACAAACGTAATACTTATCGTACAAATACGATAATTTCAAAATATAAAAAAAATACTATAATATTTGTTTGGCAAACAAATATGATACATATTGTACCACACAAAAGTGATCGTACAAATATGACCATTACACAAATATGAGAATTCTCGTACAAATATGATCACTATTGTACAATACAATAATAATAATTGTTTTCAAATACCATGATTATCATACAACTATGACAATTATTATTGCAATCATTCTCATAAATTTCTGAGAATTATTGTGGAAATACGATAATTATCATACAAACGTAATACTTATCGTACAAATACGATAATTTCAAAATATAAAAAATACTATAATATTTGTTTGGCAAACAAATATGATACATATCGTACAACACAAAAGTGATCGTACAAATATGATAATTATTATACAATACAATAGTTATAATATACATATAATAATGATTACACAATACGATAATTATCATAAAATATGATAGATATCAAAAAATATGAGAATTATTGTACAATACAATAATAATAATTGTTTTCAAATACCATAATCAACAACACAAAAGTGATCGTACAAATATGACCATTACACAAATATGAGAATTATCGTACAAATATGATCATTATTGTACAATACAATAATAATAATAATTGTTTTCAAATATCATGATTATCATACAACTATGATAATTGTTATTGCAATCATTCTCATAAATTTCTGAGAATTATTGTGGAAATACGATAATTATCATACAAACGTAATACTTATCGTACAAATACGATAATTTCAAAATATAAAAAATACTATAATATTTGTTTGGCAAACAAATATGATACATATCGTACCACACAAAAGTGACCGTACAAATATGATAATTATTATACAATACAATAGTTATAATATACATATAATAATGATTACACAATACGATAATTATCATAAAATATGATAGATATAAAAAAATATGAGAATTATTGTACAATACAATAATAATAATTGTTTTCAAATACCATAATCAACAACACAAAAGTGATCGTACAAATATGACCATTACACAAATATGAGAATTATCGTACAAATATGATCATTATTGTACAATACAATAATAATAATAATTGTTTTCAAATATCATGATTATCATACAACTATGAGAATTATTATTGCAATCATTCTCATAAATTTCTGAGAATTATTGTGGGAATACGATAATTATCATACAAACGTAATACTTATCGTACAAATACGATAATTTCAAAATATAAAAAAATACTATAATATTTGTTTGGCAAACAAATATGATACATATCGTACCACACAAAAGTGACCGTACAAATATGATAATTATTATACAATACAATAGTTATAATATACATATAATAATGATTACACAATACGATAATTATCATAAAATATGATAGATATAAAAAAATATGAGAATTATTGTACAATACAATAATAATAATTGTTTTCAAATACCATAATCAACAACACAAAAGTGATCGTACAAATATGACCATTACACAAATATGAGAATTATCGTACAAATATGATCATTATTGTACAATACAATAATAATAATTGTTTTCAAATACCATGATTATCATACAACTATGAGAATTATTATTGCAATCATTCTCATACATTTCTGAGAATTATTGTGGAAATACAATAATTATCATACAAACGTAATACTTATCGTACAAATACGATAATTTCAAAATATAAAAAAATACTATAATATTTGTTTGGCAAACAAATATGATACATATCGTACCACACAAAAGTGATCGTACAAATATGATAATTATTATACAATACAATAGTTATAATATACATATAATAATGATTACACAATACGATAATTATCATAAAATATGATGGATATCAAAAAATATGAGAATTATTGTACAATACAATAATAATAATTGTTTTCAAATACCATAATCAACAACACAAAAGTAATCGTACAAATATGACCATTACACAAATATGAGAATTATCGTACAAATATGATCATTATTGTACAATACAATAATAATAATTGTTTTCAAATATCATGATTATCATACAACTATGAGAATTATTATTGCAATCATTCTCATAAATTTCTGAGAATTATTGTGGAAATACGATAATCATCATACAAACGTAATACTTATCGTACAAATACGATAATTTCAAAATATAAAAAAATACTATAATATTTGTTTGGCAAACAAATATGATACATATCGTACCACACAAAAGTGATCGTACAAACATGATAATTATTATACAATAGAATAGTTATAATATACATATAATAATGATTACATAATACGATAATTATCATAAAATATGATAGACATCAAAAAATATGAGAATTATTGTACAATACAATAATAATAATTGTTTTCAAATACCATAATCAACAACACAAAAGTGATCGTACAAATATGACCATTACACAAATATGAGAATTATCGTACAAATATGATCATTATTGTACAATACAATAATAATAATAATTGTTTTCAAATATCATGATTATCATACAACTATGACAATTATTATTGCAATCATTCTCCAGTCCAGTCTAGGACCAGTGTCCGCAATGTAGTACAGTCTAGGACCAGAGTCCGCAATGTAGTCCAGTCTAGGACCAGAGTCCGCAATGTAGTCCAGTCTTGGACCAGAGTCCGCAATGTAGTACACTCTAGGACCAGTGTATGCAATGTAGTACAGTCTAGGACCAGGGTCCGCCATGTAGTACAGTCTAGGACCAGAGTCCACAATATAGTACAGTCTAGGACCAGTGTCCGCAATGTAGTCCAGTCTAGGAGGAGGGTCACAATGTAGTGCAGCCTAGGACCAGGGTCGGCAATGTTGTACAGTCTATGACTAGAGTCCGTAATGTAGTACAGAGTAGGACCGGAGTCCGCAATGTAGTCCAGTCTAGGACCAGTGTCCGCAATGTAATCCAGTCTTGGACCAGAGTCTGCAATGTAGTACAGTCTAGGACCAGTGTCCGCAATGTAGTCCTAACATGATTATCATACAACTATGACAATTATTATTGCAATCATTCTCATAAATTTCTGAGAATTATTGTGGAAATACGATAATTATCATACAAACGTAATACTTATCGTACAAATACGATAATTTCAAAATATAAAAAAATACTATAATATTTGTTTGGCAAACAAATATGATACATATCGTACCACACAAAAGTGATCGTACAAACATGACCATTACACAAATATGGGATTTATCGTACAATATGATCGTTACCGTACAAATGTGACAATCACTTTGCAAATATTATAATTATCGTATAAATATGATAATTATCATACAATACAAGAGTTATCATTCAAAAAAAGAGAGAATAAAATACTAGTCGTACATAATATAAAAATATAATGTTTGTACAATAAATTTGGCATACAAATATGATACATATCGTACAGCACACAAGTTATCAAACAAATACGATAATTAACGACAGTTATCATACAAATACAATAATGATCGTACAATATGATGATTATCAAATAATACGATAGATATCATACAAATATGAGAATTATAAAACGATAGTCATCATACAAAAATAATATTTATCATACAAATACGATAATTTCATAATCTACAAAATATAAAAATATTTGTACAATAACTTTGGCATACACATATGATAATTATCGTACAATACAAGAGTTATTGTACAATACGATCATTATTATAACATATAATAGTTATCATATAAATATAATAATGATTACACAATACGATAATTATCATAGAATATGATCGATATCAAACAAATATGAGAATTATCGTACAAATATGATCATTATTGTACAATACAATAATAATAATTGTTTTCAAATACCTTGATTATCATACAACTGTGAGAATTATTATTGCAATCATTGCATTCAAATACAATACTCATCATACAAATGTAATATAAAAAATATTATAATATTTGTTTGGCATACAAATATGATACATATCGTACCCCACAAAAGTGATCGTACAAACATGACCATTACACAAATATGAGAATTATCGTACAAATATGATCATTATTGTACAATACAATAATAATAATAATTGTTTTCAAATATCATGATTATCATACAACTATGAGAATTATTATTGCGATCATTCTCATAAATTTCTGAGAATTATTGTGGAAATACGATAATTATCATACAAACGTAATACTTATCGTACAAATACGATAATTTCAAAATATAAAAAATATTATAATATTTGTTTGGCAAACAAATATGATACATATCGTACCACACAAAAGCGATCGTACAAATATGACCATTACACAAATATGAGAATTATCGTACAAATATGATCATTATTGTACAATACAATAATAATAATTGTTTTCAAATACCATGATTATCATACAACTATGAGAATTATTATTGCAATCATTCTCATAAATTTCTGAGAATTATTGTGGAAATACGATAATTATCATACAAACGTAATACTTATCGTACAAATACGATAATTTCAAAATATAAAAAATACTATAATGTTTGTTTGGCAAACAAATATGATACATATCGTACAACACAAAAGTGATCGTACAAACATGATAATTATTATACAATACAATAGTTATAATATACATATAATAATGATTACACAATACGATAATTATCATAAAATATGATAGATATCAAACAAATATGAGAATTATTGTACAATACAATAATAATAATTGTTTTCAAATACCATAATCAACAACACAAAAGTGATCGTACAAATATGACCATTACACAAATATGAGAATTATCGTACAAATATGATCATTATTGTACAGTACAATACAATAATAATAATAATTGTTTTCAAATATCATGATTATCATACAACTATGACAATTATTATTGCAATCATCAAGTATTGTGGAAATACGATAATTATCATACAAACGCAATACTTATCATACAAATACGATAATTTCAAAATATGAAAATTATTATAATATTTGTTTGGCAAACAAATATGATACATATCCTACCACACAAAAGTGATCGTACAAATATGATAATTATTATACAATACAATAGTTATAATATACATATAATAATGATTACACAATACGATAATTATCATAAAATATGATAGATATCAAAACATATGAGAATTATTGTACAATACAATAATAATAATTGTTTTCAAATACCATGATTATCATACAACTATGAGAATTATTATTGCAATCATTCTCATAAATTTCTGAGAATTATTGTGGAAATACGATAATTATCATACAAACGTAATACTTATCGTACAAATACGATAATTTCAAAATATAAAAAAATACTATAATATTTGTTTGGCAAACAAATATGATACATATCGTACCACACAAAAGTGATCGTACAAATATGATAATTATTATACAATACAATAGTTATAATATACATATAATAATGATTACACAATACGATAATTATCATTGAATATGATAGATATAAAAAAATATGAGAATTATTGTACAATACAATAATAATAATTGTTTTCAAATACCATAATCAACAACACAAAAGTGATCGTACAAATATGACCATTACACAAATATGAGAATTATCGTACAAATATGATCACTATTGTACAATACAATAATAATAATTGTTTTCAAATACCATGAATATCATACAACTATGACAATTATTATTGCAGTCATTCTCATACATTTCTGAGAATTATTGTGGAAATACGATAATTATCATACAAACGTAATACTTATCGTACAAATACGATAATTTCAAAAGATAAAAAAATACTATAATATTTGTTTGGCAAACAAATATGATACATATCGTACCACACAAAAGTGATCGTACAAATATGATAATTATTATACAATACAATAATTATAATATACATATAATAATGATTACACAATACGATAATTATCATAAAATAGGATAGATATAAAAAATATGAGAATTATTGTACAATGCAATAATAATAATTGTTTTCAAATACCATAATCAACAACACAAAAGTGATCGTACAAATATGACCATTACACAAATATGAGAATTATCGTACAAATATGATCATTATTGTACAATACAATAATAATAATAATTGTTTTCAAATACCATGATTATCATACAACTATGAGAATTATTATTGCAATCATTCTCATAAATTTCTGAGAATTATTGTGGAAATACGACAATTATCATACAAACGTAATACTTATCGTACAAATACGATAATTTAAAAATGTAAAAAATACTATAATATTTGTTTGGCAAACAAATATGATACATATCGTACCACACAAAAGTGATCGTACAAATATGATAATTATTATACAATACAATAGTTATAATATACATATAACAATGATTACACAATACGATAATTATCATAAAATATGATAGATATAAAAAAATATGAGAATTATTGTACAATACAATAATAATAATTGTTTTCAAATACCATAATCAACAACACAAAAGTGATCGTACAAACATGACCATTACACAAATATGAGAATTATTGTACAAATATGATCATTATTGTACAATACAATAATAATAATAATTGTTTTCAAATATCATGATTATCATACAACTATGAGAATTATTATTGCAATCATTCTCATAAATTTCTGAGAATTATTGTGGGAATACGATAATTATCATACAAACGTAATACTTATCGTACAAATGCGATAATTTCAAAATATAAAAAATATTATAATATTTGTTTGGCAAACAAATACGATACATATCGTACAACACAAAAGTGATCGTACAAACATGATAATTATTATACAATACAATAGTTATAATATACATATAATAATGATTACACAATACGATAATTATCATAGAATCTGATAGATATAAAAAAATATGAGAATTATTGTACAATACAATAATAATAATTGTTTTCAAATACCATAATCAACAACACAAAAGTGATCGTACAAATATGACCATTACACAAATATGAGAATTATCGTACAAATATGATCATTATTGTACAATACAATAATAATAATTGTTTTCAAATACCATGATTATCATACAACTATGACAATTATTATTGCAATCATGCCCATAAACTTATGAGAATTATTGTGGGAATACGATAATTATCATACAAACGTAATACTTATCGTACAAATGCGATAATTTCAAAATATAAAAAATATTATAATATTTGTTTGGCAAACAAATACGATACATATCGTACAACACAAAAGTGATCGTACAAACATGATAATTATTATACAATACAATAGTTATAATATACATATAATAATGATTACACAATACGATAATTATCATAAAATATGATAGATATCAAACAAATATGAGAATTATTGTACAATACAATAATAATAATTGTTTTCAAATACCATAATCAACAACACAAAAGTGATCGTACAAATATGACCATTACACAAATATGAGAATTATCGTACAAATATGATCATTATTGTACAATACAATAATAATAATAATTGTTTTCAAATACCATGATTATCATACAACTATGAGAATTATTATTGCAATTATTCTCATAAATTTCTGAGAATTATTGTGGAAATACGATAATTATCATACAAACGTGATACTTATCGTACAAATATGATAATTTCAAAATATAAAAAATACTATAATATTTGTTTGGCAAACAAATATGATACATATCGTACCACACAAAAGTGATCGTACAAATATGACCATTACACAAATATGAGAATTCTCGTACAAATATGATCACTATTGTACAATACAATAATAATAATTGTTTTCAAATACCATGATTATCATACAACTATGACAATTATTATTGCAATCATTCTCATAAATTTCTGAGAATTATTGTGGAAATACGATAATTATCATACAAACGTAATACTTATCGTACAAATACGATAATTACAAAATATAAAAAAATACTATAATATTTGTTTGGCAAACAAATATGATACATATCGTACCACACAAAAGTGATCGTACAAATATGATAATTATTATACAATACAATAGTTATAATATACATATAATAATGATTACACAATACGATAATTATCATAAAATATGATAGATATCAAAAAATATGAGAATTATTGTACAATACAATAATAATAATTGTTTTCAAATACCATAATCAACAACACAAAAGTGATCGTACAAATATGACCATTACACAAATATGAGAATTATCGTACAAATCTGATCATTATTGTACAATACAATAATAATAATAATTGTTTTCAAATACCATGATTATCATACAACTATGAGAATTATTATTGCAATCATTCTCATAAATTTCTGAGAATTATTGTGGGAATACGATAATTATCATACAAACGTAATACTTATCGTACAAATACGATAATTTCAAAATATAAAAAATACTATAATATTTGTTTGGCAAACAAATATGAGACATATCGTACCACACAAAAGTGATCGTACAAACATGACCATTACACAAATATGGGATTTATCGTACAAATATGATCGTTACCGTACAAATGTGACAATCACTTTGCAAATATTATAATTATCGTATAAATATGATAATTATCATACAATACAAGAGTTATCATTCAAAAAAAGAGAGAATAAAATACTAGTCGTACATAATATACAAATATAATGTTTGTACAATAAATTTGGCATACAAATATGATACATATCGTACAGCACACAAGTTATCAAACAAATACGATAATTAACGACAGTTATCATACAAATACAATAATGATCGTACAATATGATGATTATCAAATAATACGATAGATATCATACAAATATGAGAATTATAAAACGATAGTCATCATACAAAAATAATATTTATCATACAAATACGATAATTTCATAATCTACAAAATATAAAAATATTTGTACAATAAGTTTGGCATACAAATATGATAATTATCGTACAATACAAGAGTTATTGTACAATACAATCATTATTATAACATAATAGTTATCATATAAATATAATAATGATTACACAATACGATAATTATTATAGAATATGATAGACATCAAACAAATATGAGAATTATCGTACAAATATGATCATTATTGTACAATACAATAATAATAATATCAATCAATCAAATACCTTGATTATCATACAACTATGATAATTATTATTGCAATCATTGCATTCAAATACAATACTCATCATACAAATGTAATATAAAAAATATTATATTATTTGTTTGGCAAACAAATATGATACATATTGTACCACACAAAAGTGATCGTACAAATATGACCATTACACAAATATGAGAATATCGTACAAATATGATCATTATTGTACAATACAATAATAATAATGATTATCATACAACTATGAGAATTATTATTGCGATCATTCTCATAAATTTCTGAGAATTATTGTGGAAATACGATAATTATCATACAAACGTAATACTTATCGTACAAATACGATAATTTCAAAATATAAAAAATATTTTAATATTTGTTTGGCAAACAAATATGATACATATCGTACCACACAAAAGTGATCGTACAAACATGACAATATGATCGTTACCGTACAAATGTGACAATTGCTGTGCAGATATTATAATTATCGTAGGAAAAACGACGATTGTGTGAGACACGAGAGCTCCTCGTCATGTGTTGTGCATTATTCAATGTGACTCTCATTAAGAGCCATCCTGCAAAACTATTGCTGGATGCTTCGTCCCTTCCAAAGAGATTGTCGGTTTATTCTTTTATTTTTTTTTTCGTTCTTTAACTGGAGAGAGTAACAGGAATTTGTGGTTTTGTTTGCGCTGGGAAAATGAAAGTCACCCATCCAGAAGCCTGCTTGTTTTTTTTCTTGTTTGTACAACGTGTAGTTTTGTAGCGAGCGCTCCATCTGTTGCACATTAGCGCCGCACACACACACACACACACACGCACACACACACACGCACACACACACCATACATTTTTCTGCAACATGGTGTAGGATATTTACCACAGTGTTCTTGTGGTGCATGAAAACAGAGTTGGACTTTTTTCCTTCCCGGGTGAAGTTGATTGTGAGAAGTTGTGAAAAAGTGTCTTTCCACTTTAATCAAGTGTGACACACAAAGAACATCAGAGGGGCATTTTTTGGAGTCGCGCAATAACTCTTTTGGCTTTTGGTTGTGATTATGTGCTGGGGGGGACAGAAAGGACACATTTGAGGACGAATACAAAGGATTTTTTTTTAGCAGCATCAACAAATTATAAGCAGGACTTTTCCCACTGGTTCTCAATATGTTTGGCAGCCATCTTTGTTTTTTTTTTGTTTTTTTTTTGTCATGTCTATTGTGTTGTTTGGGTGGTCTCGACATGCTTCTGCTGCTTCATGATGGAATTCTACAAAAATAAAAACTTGAAAGACAGCAGCCTGCTTTGTGACTCCATTTTTCCAATATTAATTGGAAATAAATTATTTTGATGGTCTTTTTGTATTATTTTTTATTCAAGCCTAGAGGACATTTTTTAAACAGGGAAAAAAATATTATAATGATAATTATCAGAGTGTATGATTGTCATCATACAAATCAAATAATCATCAAATATATATATATATATATATATATATATATATATATATATATATATATATATATATATATATATATATATATATATATATATATTTATAAATATATATATATATATATATATATATACATATATATGTATATATATATATATACATATATATGTATATATATATACATATTTATAAATATATATGTATATATATATATATATATATATATATATATATATATGTATATATATATATATATATATATATATATATATATATATATATATATATATACATATATATATATTTACCGTGATGACGGACTGGCAGTGTGTCGCGCCTCGCCAAGGAGCAGCGAGAATACCAAGAAGCGCATATGCCAAATTTTCAAAGAGAACGGCCTACGGATCACGATTGAAGCCAACAAGCAAACCGTCAACTTCCTTGACGTCACTTTCAACCTGAGAAATAACAGCTACCAACCATTCACGAAACCCAACACAACACTCCAATACGTGCACCATGACAGCAACCACCCACCCACCACCACGAAAAGAATACCTACCGGAATCAATAAAAGGCTATCGATGCTGTCATCTAGCAAAGCTGAATTTGACCAAGCAACCCCCCCCGTACCAAAAAGCCCTTGATGAAAGCGGATACAATTTCACCCTCACCTATGAACCCACGCCAGGAAACCAGCCAAAAAAGAACAGACAACGAAACGACATCATCTGGTACAACCCCCCATACAGCAAAAACGTCTCAACTAACATTGGACACAAACTCCTCAATCTGATTGACAAACACTTTCCCAAAGACAACACCCTAAGAAAAGTATTCAACAAGAACAACATTAAATTGAGCTACAGCTGCATGAACAATATACGACAAATCATCTCAAACCACAACAAAACAATTGCAAATGAGCCGTCGGCCCCCGGACAGAGCGACTCCAAAACCAACAAAGGCTGTAACTGTCGAAAGAAACCTGATTGCCCTCTCAACGGGGGGTGCTTACAAACATCAGTTGTCTACCAATCTAAGGTAATACGCAAGGACATTAACACATCCGACACATATGTAGGATTAACCGAGGGAGAATTCAAAACCAGATGGAATAATCACAAGGCTTCTTTCAGGAACAAAAACCTGCGAAATACCACAGAACTCAGCAAACACATTTGGGACCTCAAAGACAATAATGTTGAATATTCAATAACATGGCAAATTCTTGCATCCAGCACACCTTACAATAGTGGTAATAAAAGATGCAACCTATGCTTGAAAGAGAAACTGTTTATTATTTACCGTCCAGACCTGTCATCCCTCAACAAGCGCAGCGAAATTGTAACAGCATGCCGCCACAGACGGAAACACCTCCTAGTAACACATGAGCCAATCACCACGCCCCTACGCCAGCCTGTACCCACCCACTCTGTGCCCTATATAATCCATGGTATGTGAATGCTCCCATTAAAATCTCCTGATGATTGAGGGTACCCCCCCTCATGAAACAGGCCTGTAGAGATGAAATAGTCTTGTGATTTTTTCCCCACACATACATATATTGCGCTCTACTACGGTATCGAGCACTATTTTTTGGATAACCTTATTAAGACATATATATATATATATATATATATATATAAATATATATATATAATATCAATCAATCAATCAATCAATCTTTATTTATATAGCCCTAAATCACAAGTGTCTCAAAGGGCTGCACAAGCCACAACGACATCCTCGGTACAAAGCCCACATACGGGCAAGGAAAAACTCACCCCAGTGGGACGTCGATGTGAATGACTATGAGAAACCTTGGAGAGGACCGCATATGTGGGTAACCCCCCCCCTCTAGGGGAGACCGAAAGCAATGGATGTCGAGTGGGTCTGACATAATATTGTGAGAGTCCAGTCCATAGTGGATCCAACATAATAGTGTGAGAGTCCAGTCCATAGTGGGGCCAGCAGGACACCATCCCGAGCGGAGACGGGTCAGCAGCGTAGAGATGTTCCCAGCCGATGCACAGGCGAGCGGTCCACCCCGGGTCCCGACTCTGGACAGCCAGCACTTCATCCATGGCCACCGGACCTGTGCCCCCCTCCCCTCAAGGAAAAGGGGAGCAGAGGAGAAAAGAAAAGAAACGGCAGATCAACTGGTCTAACAGGGGGGCTATTTAAAGGCTAGAGTATACAAATGAGTTTTAAGATGGGACTTAAATGCTTCTACTGAGGTAGCATCTCTAATTGTTACCGGGAGGGCATTCCATAGTACTGGAGCCCGAATAGAAAACGCTCTATAGCCCGCAGACTTTTTTTGGGCTCTGGGAATCACTAATAAGCCGGAGTTCTTTGAACGCAGATTTCTTGCCGGGACATATGGTACAATGCAATCGACAAGATAGGACGGAGCTAGACCGTGTAGTATTTTATACGTAAGTAGTAAACCTTAAAGTCACTTCTTAAGTGCACAGGAAGCCAGTGTAGGTGAGCCAGTATAGGCGTAATATGATCAAACTTTCTTGTTCTTGTCAAAAGTCTAGCAGCCGCATTTTGTACCAACTGTAATTTTTTAATGCTAGACATAGGGAGACCCGAAAATAATACGTTACAGTAGTCGAGACGAGACGTAACGAACGCATGAATAATGATCTCAGCGTCGCTAGTGGACAAAATGGAACGAATTTTAGCGATATTACGGAGATGAAAGAAGGCCGTTTTAGTAACACTCTTAATGTGTGACTCAAAGGAGAGAGTTGGGTCGAAGATAATACCCAGATTCTTTACCGAGTCGCCTTGTGTAATTGTTTGGTTGTCAAATGTTAAGGTGGTATTATTAAATAAATGTCGGTGTTTAGCAGGACCGATAATCAGCATTTCCGTTTTCTTGGCGTTGAGTTGCAAGAAGTTAGCGGACATCCATTGTTTAATTTCATTAAGACACGCCTCCAGTTGACTACAATCCGGCGTGTTGGTCAGCTTTAGGGGCATGTAGAGTTGGGTGTCATCAGCATAGCAATGAAAGCTAACACCGTATTTGCGTATGATGTCGCCTAGCGGCAGCATGTAAATACTAAAGAGTGCAGGGCCAAGAACCGAACCCTGAGGAACTCCGCACGTTACCTTAACATAGTCCGAGGTCACATTATTATGGGAGACGCATTGCATCCTGTCAGTAAGATAAGAGTTAAACCACGACAAAGCTAAGTCTGACATAACAATACGTGTTTTGATACGCTCTAATAAAATATTATGATCGACGGTATGGAAAGCAGCGCTAAGATCAAGAAGCAGCAACATAGATGACGCATCAGAATCCATCGTTAGCAGTAGATCATTAGTCATTTTTGCGAGGGCTGTCTCCGTAGAGTGATTTGCCCTGAAACCGGATTGAAAAGGTTCACAGAGATTGTTAGACACTAAGTGTTCATTTAGCTGCTGTGCGACAATTTTTTCGAGGATTTTCGAAATAAAGGGAAGGTGGGACACCGGTCGGTAGTTTACCATGAGGTCAGGATCGAGGTTAGGTCTTTTGAGCAGAGGATGAATAACCGCTTTCTTGAATGCTAGGGGAACAGTGCCAGAGGAAAGTGATAAGTTTATAATATTTAGCACTGATGGACCTAATAATACAAAAAGCTCCTTGATAAGTTTCCCAGGAAGTGGGTCAAGTAAACATGTTGTTTGTTTTATCCCACTTACACGCTGTAATAGTTCCTCTAATGTTATTTCATCAAAAAGAGAGAGACTATTTTGTATTGCAGTATCCGTCATAGATACAGTTGTATCTGTGTTCATAGAACCCAGTTGTAGCTGGGATGCGTTGTCTTTAATCTCCTTTCTAATGAGTTCAATTTTCTTATTAAAGAAATTCATAAAGTCATCTGCCGAGTGGGTGGAGCTATTGGGAGGAGTCCCTTGTTGGGTTAGCGATGCTACTGTACTAAACAAAAATTTAGGGTCGTTTTTGTTGAGGCGGATGAGATTTGAGTAATATTTAGCTTTAGCTAAGGTAAGCATGCGTTTATACGATATTAAACTATCACTCCATGCTTGATGGAAAACCTCAAGCTTGGTCGCGCGCCATTTGCGTTCCAACTTTCTACATGATAATTTATGAGCTCTGGTTTCCTCTGTAAACCATGGGGTGCGCCTTTTAGGGGCCCTTTTTTGTTTTAGCGGTGCTATACTATCAATGGTTTTGCGCAGGGCATTGTCAAAGTTGTTAGTGAGGTTATCAATAGAGCCGACATAATTTGGGAATGGTGCCATTACCGAAGGCAGTAGGTCAGCAAGAGTCATCGTTGTGGCGGCATTAATGTTGCGGCTGCTATAGCAGTTATTATTATTATTAGTTTGTTGACAATGAGTCAGAACTTCGAATTTTATAAGGTAATGATCGGACATTACTTTAGTATACGGGAGTACCATAACTTTGGAGGTGGTGACACCCCTGACCAGCACTAGATCTATCGTATTGCCGTTGCGATGCGTAGGTTCATTTATTATTTGTGTAAGACCACAGCTATCAATTATAGTCTGGAGCGCCACGCACTGAGGGTCCGATGGGGTATTCATATGGATATTAAAGTCCCCCATTATGATTATATTGTCTGCGTGCGTCACTAGATCAGCAACGAACTCTGAGAATTCATTAATAAAGTCCGAGTAGGGCCCTGGGGGGCGGTAGATAACAGCCATATCGAGAGGCAGCGGTGCGACAGACCTCATAGTAAGCACCTCAAACGATTTGTATTTATTATTTAGGTTAGGGGTAAGGTTAAAGTTTTCATTGTATATTAGTGCGACCCCCCCACCCCTTTTAAGGGGACGGGCAATATGCGCATTCGTATAGTTAGGAGGAGATGCCTCATTTAGCGCAAAAAATTCGTCTGGTTTGAGCCAGGTTTCGCTAAGACCAATGACGTTAAGATTGTTGTCTCTAATGACCTCATTAACTAATAACGTTTTGGGAGACAATGATCTTATGTTTAAAAAGCCCATATTATAAGTATTGGGCTGTTTTGACGAGTTTTTGTTTAAATTATCCGTAGTAGAAATATTAATAATGTTGCGTTTATTATACGTAGTGCACTTTAAATAATTTCGACCATATCTAGGAATTGATACGACGGGAATTTTCAGATTGTTTGCTTGATGCTGCGATCGACTGAACGCATCATGATTTGCCACCTCAGTAGAATGCATATCTACCCCGGACACATTCACAACAGAAAACACATTATGTGAGTTGTGTGTTATTCTAAGAAAATTGCTATGCGTACAGGAATTATCCAGCCTGGCGCTGGCTAGTTCTAGCTTAACTGACTCCTCACCCGGACTAGCAGGCTCTGTAATTGCCTGTGACCGGGCTTGCTCTAGTGTAGTTAGTCAAATGTGACTTAAACAGTAGTCTATATTCTTAGACAGGATGATGGCGCCTTCCTGGTTAGGGTGAAGGCCGTCCCTCATCAGCAAGCCTGGTTTGCCCCAGAAAGAGGGCCAATTATCAATAAACGTTAGTCCCTGTTGTCTACAGAAGCTAGCCAGCCACTTGTTAAGCGAGACTAATCTGCTATATCTCTCATCATTGCCTCTCGCAGGCAGGGGGCCAGAGACAATTACTCGATGCCTGGACATCTTTCTAGCGAGATCACAAGTCCTGGCTATGTTTCTCTTTGTAATCTCTGACTGTCTCATTCTAGTGTCATTGGAGCCAACGTGTACAACTATATTCGCATAACTAGTGGTGCGATTAGCCTGTCGTACGTGTTTACTAGGCCTGTTGCGAGTTAGCTCCCTAAGATTAGCCTCTATGTCAGGTGCTCGGGCCCCCGGGATGCACTTAATTGTGGCTGGTTTGCTAAGCTTTATGTTTCGGGTGATGGAGTCCCCTATGACTAAGGTGTGGTGCCCGGTAGACTGGGGTGTAGGACTAGCTAAAGAGCTAAATCTATTATGCGTCTCAACCGGTACACCGTAGCTAATATGATAGCTATCGTACAATACAATGGCTATCGTACAAAATAGTTGTCTACAAATACGATGATTGTCATAAAACAATGAGATTATCCTAGAAATTTGATAATCATCATACAATAGTTATCGTACAAATACTCATATAAATATAATCATTGTACAATACAATAGTTATTGTACAAATATAATTATCATACAATATAATCATCGTACAATATAATTGTCTACAAATAGGATAATTCTCATACAAATATGATTGTCATCATACAAATATAATAATTCTCATTACAAATATGATAGCTATCGTACAAAATAGTTGTCTACAAATACGATAATTGTCATAAAATGATGAGACTATCCTTGAAATATGATAATCATCATACAATACAATAGTTATTGTACAAATATAATAATTAGTGTACAAATACTCATAAATATAATCATCGTACAATATAAAAGTTACCGCTCGAATATAGTTGTTTACTAATTGATCATTCTCATACAAATATGATTCTTATCATACAAATATACTACGTTTCGTTACAAATAATCATACAAATATGATAGTTATCGTACAAAATAGTTGTCTTCAAATACGATAATTGGCATAAAATAATGAGATTATCGTAGAAATTTGATAATCATCATACAATAGTTATCGTACAAATACTCTTATAAATATAATCATTGTACAATACAGTAGTTATTGTACAAATTTAATTATCATACAATATAATCATCGTACAATATAATAGTTATCGTATGAATACAAATAGGATAATTCTCATACAAATATGTTTGTCATCATACAAATATAATAATTCTCATTACAAATATGATAGTTATCGTACAATACAATGGCTATCGTACAAAATAGTTGTCTAGAAATACGATATTTGTCATAAAATAATGAGATTATCGTAGGAATATGATAATCATCATGCAATGGTTATTGTAAAAATATAATAATTAGTGTACAAATACTCATAAATATAATCATCGTAGAATATAAAAGTTATCGGCCGAATATAATTGTTTACTAATTGATCATTCTCATACAAATATGATTCTTATCATACAAATATACTACGTTTCGTTACAAATAATCATACAAATATGATAGTTATCGTACAAAATAGTTGTCTACAAATACGATAATTGGCATAAAATAATGAGATTATCTTAGAAATATGATAATCATCATATAATAGTTATTGCACAAAGATAATAATTATCATACACATATAATCATCGTACGATACAAAAGTTATCGGCCGAATATAATTGTTTACAAATTGACTATTCTCATACAAATATGATTGTTATCATACAAATATAAGTTTTGTTACAAATAATCATGCAAATATGATAGTTATCGTACAACACAATGGCTATCGTACAAATACGATAATTATTATACAATTATGAGATTATCGTAGAAATATGATAATCAACAATAGTTATCGTACAAATACTCATATAAATATAATCATTGTCCAATACAATAGTTATTGTACAAATATAATTATCATACAATATAATCATCGTACAATATAATAGTTATCGTATGAATACAAATAGGATAATTCTCATTACAAATATGATAGTTATCGTACAATACAATGGCTATCGTACAAAATAGTTGTCTAGAAATACGATAATTGTCATAAAATAATGAGATTGCCGTAGAAATATGATAATCATCATGCAATAGTTATTGTACAAATATAATAATTAGTGTACAAATACTCATAAATATAATCATCGTACAATATAAAAGTTATCGACCAAATATAATTGTTTACAAATTGATCATTCTCATACAAATATGATTCTTATCATACAATTATACTACGTTTCGTTACAAATAATCGTACAAATATGATAGTTATCGTACAATACAATGGCTATCGTACAAAATAGTTGTCTGCAAATATGATAATTATCACACAATTATGAGATTATCGTAGAAATATGATAATCATCATACAATAGTTATTGTACAAAGATAATAATTATCGTACAAATATAATCATCGTACAATACAAAAGTTATCGGACGAATATAATTGTCTACAAATATGATAATTTCCATACAAATATGATTGTTATCATACAAATATACTACGTCTCGTACAAATAATCGTACAAATATGATAGTAATTGTACAATACAATAGTTATCATACAAAATAATTGTCTACAAATACGATATTTATCATAAAATTGTGGCTCACGATACAAACCTGATAATTATTGTACAATACAATAGTTATTGTGCGAATATAATTGTCTACAAATATGATAATTCTAGTATAACACAATACAGTAGTTATAATAAAAAAATATTGTCTACAAGTACGATAATTGTCATGCAATTATGAGAATTATTGTACAAATATGATCATTATCATACAATACAATAGCTATTGTACAAATATAATAATTCTCGTACAAATACTCACATAAATATAATCATTGTACACTATAATAGTTATTGTACGAATATAATTGTCTACAAATATGAACATCCTAGTATAATACAATACAATAGTTATTATAAAAAATATTGTATACAAATACGATATTTGTCATGCAATTATGAGAATTATTGTACAAATATTATCATTATCATACAATACAATAGTTATTGTACAAATATAATAATTCTCGTACAAATATTCATATAAATATAATCATTGTCCAATATAATAGTTATTGTATCAATATAATTATCATACAATATAATCATCGTACAATATAATAGTTATCGTATGAATACAAATACGATAATTCTCATACAAATATGATTGTTATCATTCAAATATACTACGTTTCGTTACAAATAATCGTACAAATATGATGGTTATCGTACAATACAAAATAGTTGTCTGCAAATATGATAATTATCACACAATTATGAGATTATCGTAGAAATATAATAATCATCATACAATAGTTATTGTACAAATATAATAATTATCGTACAAATACTCATAAATATAATCATTGTACAATATAATAGTTATTGTATCAATATAATTGTCTACAAATATGAGCATTCTTGTAAAAAAATATGTTTTTTATCATACAAATATAACATTTTAAAAATGAGAATTATGTGGGATGCCACATTGAAATTATGGGAGGTGGCATGTAACATAAAATGATATGGCAGGCCACTATAAAAATATGTGGCATGCCCCGTTGAAATTATGGGACGGGCCACTTGAAAATTAAGTGTCGGTCCACAATGAAATGATGTGGCGGGCTAAATTAAAATAATATGATGGGGCACATAAAAATGATGTGGCTTGCCACAATAAAATGAAGTGGCAGGCCACATTAGAAATATCTGGCATTCCACTTTAAATTAAGGGACAGTGGTAGAAAATGGATGGATGGGCCTTTCTAAAATAAATTGATGTGGCGGGCCAGGCTAAAACGACATGACTGGCCACTTTAAATGAAGTGGCGGGCCACTTTCAAATTATCTGGCATGCCACATTCAAATTAAATGATGATCATTCAAATGATTTGAATTATGTCGCATGCCACATTTAAAAATATGGGACGGGCAACTTCAAAATGAAGTGGCTGTCCACCATAAAAGGAAGAGACGGGCCACTTTAAAATGGAGTGACGGGCCAGAATTGGCCCCCAGGGGCCTTGAGTTTGACACCTGAGGTCTGAAGTGAGGATCACAAAAGAGGACGGCACCGAAAAAATGACACGCAAAAAGGACGGTAACGCAAAACACACACAAATGTTGTCATCAGTGTGTGTGTGTGTGTGTGTGTGTGTGTGTGTGTGTGTGTGTGTGTGTGTGTGCGTGTGCGTGTGTGTGTGTCCAGATGACAAACAAGCAAGTATGTTTCTAATTTTGAGCGAACCTTGCGATTGTTTGCTCTCAACTTAGTGAACTCTCCTCTCACAAAATCTTCTCTTTGAACAGCAACACCACTCCAGAAGTGAGCACTGAAACACTCTGTGGCAGGCTTCACTACACGTCGTAAAACACATGTTTTAAAGGCTGATCGTATAAGACATGGTCAGTTGGTTACAGGGTTGTACGCCGTACGTGTACTCGTGTGACGCCACGTGGTGACATCGCTGCTTTTAGGAGCAGAGGAGCATGTTGGGCAGCGCGCACACACACAGAGTACTTACAAGCAGACACGGTGTGGAGACAGAAAAGGGAGAATGGACGCATTTTGGTGTAAAAAGTACAGATAAAGGAGATTGATAAAGCAGCTAACATCCATCCGGTGTGTTTTAGCTACTTCTAAATCACTAATCTTCATCTCCATGGCGACAAATAAAGTAAGGTTCTTACAAGTAGCATTATCACTGGAGGAGGAGGAATAGCTAAACATGCTTCACTACACACCGTAGGAAGATACAATAGCTCACAATGTAAACAAATGCCATGGGTGGATCTACACCTGACATCCACTGGAATGATACCAAGTATCTAGTCGATACTACTATGATTACGTCGATATTTTTTACTGTCACAAAATATTTTTTTCCTTTTTAATAAAAATTCATATTATGTTTATAAAGTCAGGAAATACGTGCATGTTTGTTCGCAGGTGAGGGGAAAAAAATAAAATAAAATAAAAAAACAGTAGAAACGTCGAAATTCGGAAAAGCGGCGAGGGGGCGGAGCTTGGACGGCTTTAAAAGAGAGAGAGAGAGAGCGCGATGTGGGGC
>NC_084548.2:75020000-75065000 GCF_033978685.3 Nerophis lumbriciformis
CAAACAGATGAGATATAGTCAAACAGATGAGATATAATCAAACAGATGAGATATAGTCAAACAGATGAGATATAGTCAAACAGATGAGATGTAGTCAAACAGATGAGATATAGTCAAACAGATGAGATGTAGTCAAACAGATGAGATGTAGTCAAACAGATGAGATATAGTCAAACAGATGAGATATAGTCAAACAGATGAGATATAGTCAAACAGATGAGATATAGTCAAACAGATGAGATATAGTCAAACATGAGATATAGTCAAACAGATGAGATATAGTCAAACAGATGAGATATAGTCAAACAGATGAGATGTAGTCAAACAGATGAGATATAGTCAAACAGATGAGATATAGTCAAACAGATGAGATATAGTCAAACAGATGAGATATAGTCAAACAGATGAGATATAGTCAAACAGATGAAGTATAGTCAAACAGATGAGATATAGTCAAACAGATGAGATATAGTCAAACAGATGAGATATAGTCAAACAGATGAGATATAGTCAAACAGATGAGATATAGTCAAACAGATGAGATATAGTCAAACAGATGAAATATAGTCAAACAGATGAGATGTAGTCAAACAGATGAGATATAGTCAAACAGATGAGATATAGTCAAACAGATGAGATGTAGTCAAACAGATGAGATATAGTCAAACAGATGAGATATAGTCAAACAGATGAGATATAGTCAAACAGATGAGATGTAGTCAAACAGATGAAATATAGTCAAACGGATGAGATATAGTCAAACAGATGAGATATAATCAAACAGACGAGATGTAGTCAAACAGATGAGATATAGTCAAACAGATGAGATGTAGTCAAACAGATGAGATATAGTCAAACAGATGAGATATAGTCAAACAGATGAGATGTAGTCAAACAGATGAGATATAGTCAAACAGATGAGATATAGTCAAACAGATGAGATATAGTCAAACAGATGAGATATAGTCAAACAGATGAGATGTAGTCAAACAGATGAGATATAGTCAAACAGATGAGATATAGTCAAACAGATGAGATGTAGTCAAACAGATGAGATATAGTCAAACAGATGAGATGTAGTCAAACAGATGAGATATAGTCAAACAGATGAGATATAGTCAAACAGATGAGATATAGTCAAACAGATGAGATGTAGTCAAACAGATGAAATATAGTCAAACGGATGAGATATAGTCAAACAGATGAGATATAATCAAACAGACGAGATGTAGTCAAACAGATGAGATATAGTCAAACAGATGAGATATAGTCAAACAGATGAGATGTAGTCAAACAGATGAGATGTAGTCAAACAGATGAGATATAGTCAAACAGATGAGATGTAGTCAAACAGATGAGATGTAGTCAAACAGATGAGATGTAGTCAAACAGATGAGATATAGTCAAACAGATGAGATATAATCAAACAGATGAAGTATAGTCAAACAGATGAGATATAGTCAAACAGATGAGATATAGTCAAACAGATGAGATATAGTCAAACAGATGAGATATAGTCAAACAGATGAGATATAGTCAAACAGATGAGATATAGTCAAACAGACGAGATGTAGTCAAACAGATGAGATATAGTCAAACAGATGAGATGTAGTCAAACAGATGAGATGTAGTCAAACAGATGAGATATAGTCAAACAGATGAGATATAGTCAAACAGATGAGATGTAGTCAAACAGATGAGATATAGTCAAACAAATGAGATATAGTCAAACAGATGAGATGTAGTCAAACAGATGAGATATAGTCAAACAGATGAGATATAGTCAAACAGATGAGATATAGTCAAACAGATGAGATATAGTCAAACAGATGAGATATAGTCAAACAGATGAGATGTAGTCAAACAGATGAGATATAGTCAAACAGATGAGATATAGTCAAACAGATGAGATGTAGTCAAACAGATGAGATGTAGTCAAACAGATGAGATATAGTCAAACAGATGAGATATAGTCAAACAGATGAGATATAATCAAACAGATGAAGTATAGTCAAACAGATGAGATATAGTCAAACAGATGAGATATAGTCAAACAGATGAGATATAGTCAAACAGATGAGATATAGTCAAACAGATGAGATGTAGTCAAACAGATGAGATATAGTCAAACAGATGAGATGTAGTCAAACAGATGAGATATAGTCAAACAGATGAGATGTAGTCAAACAGATGAGATATAGTCAAACAGATGAGATGTAGTCAAACAGATGAGATATAGTCAAACAGATGAGATATAGTCAAACAGATGAGATATAGTCAAACAGATGAGATGTAGTCAAACAGATGAGATATAGTCAAACAGATGAGATGTAGTCAAACAGATGAGATATAGTCAAACAGATGAGATATAGTCAAACAGATGAGATGTAGTCAAACAGATGAGATATAGTCAAACAGATGAGATATAGTCAAACAGATGAGATGTAGTCAAACAGATGAGATGTAGTCAAACAGATGAGATATAGTCAAACAGATGAGATATAGTCAAACAGATGAGATATAATCAAACAGATGAAGTATAGTCAAACAGATGAGATATAGTCAAACAGATGAGATATAGTCAAACAGATGAGATATAGTCAAACAGATGAGATGTAGTCAAACAGATGAGATATAGTCAAACAGATGAGATATAGTCAAACAGATGAGATATAGTCAAACAGAAGAGATATAGTCAAACAGATGAGATATAGTCAAACAGATGAGATATAGTCAAACAGATGAGATATAGTCAAACAGATGAGATGTAGTCAAACAGATGAGATATAGTCAAACAGATGAGATATAGTCAAACAGATGAGATATAGTCAAACAGATGAGATATAGTCAAACAGATGAGATATAGTCAAACAGATGAGATATAGTCAAACAGATGAGATGTAGTCAAACAGATGAGATATAGTCAAACAGATGAGATATAGTCGTGCAACAATTAAATACATGAAAATAAATACTTGTTCTCACTGTGGTTGAAGTCCCTCACACTAAAATGGGCGTCACACACTTTAAATTTGGACTTAAATCTAGTCTGACGAACACATTCAGACTAACTCAGAGAACATGAAAGTAGTCTAACTCAGAGCAACATGAAAGTAGTCTAATTCAGAGAACATGAAAGTAGTCTAATTCAGAGAACATGAAAGTAGTCTAATTCAGAGCAACATGAAAGTAGTCTAACTCAGAGAACATGAAAGTAGTCTAACTCAGAGCAACATGAAAGTAGTCTAATTCAGAGAACATGAAAGTAGTCTAATTCAGAGAACATGAAAGTAGTCTAATTCAGAGCAACATGAACGTAGTCTAACTCAGAGCAACATGAAAGTAGTCTAATTCAGAGAACATAAAAGTAGTCTAACTCAGAGCAACATGAAAGTAGTCTAACTCAGAGCAACATGAAAGTAGTCTAACTCAGAGCAACATGAAAGTAGTCTAATTCAGAGAACATGAAAGTAGTCTAACTCAGAGAACATGAAAGTAGTCTAACTCAGAGCAACATGAAAGTAGTCTAATTCAGAGAACATGAAAGTAGTCTAATTCAGAGAACATGAAAGTAGTCTAATTCAGAGCAACATGAACGTAGTCTAACTCAGAGCAACATGAAAGTAGTCTAATTCAGAGAACATAAAAGTAGTCTAACTCAGAGCAACATGAAAGTAGTCTAACTCAGAGCAACATGAAAGTAGTCTAACTCAGAGCAACATGAAAGTAGTCTAATTCAGAGAACATGAAAGTAGTCTAACTCAGAGAACATGAAAGTAGTCTAATTCAGAGAACATGAAAGTAGTCTAATTCAGAGAACATGAAAGTAGTCTAATTCAGAGCAACATGAAAGTAGTCTAATTCAGAGAACATGAAAGTAGTCTAATTCAGAGAACATGAAAGTAGTCTAATTCAGAGCAACATGAACGTAGTCTAACTCAGAGCAACATGAAAGTAGTCTAATTCAGAGAACATAAAAGTAGTCTAACTCAGAGCAACATGAAAGTAGTCTAACTCAGAGCAACATGAAAGTAGTCTAACTCAGAGCAACATGAAAGTAGTCTAATTCAGAGAACATGAAAGTAGTCTAACTCAGAGAACATGAAAGTAGTCTAATTCAGAGAACATGAAAGTAGTCTAATTCAGAGAACATGAAAGTAGTCTAATTCAGAGCAACATGAACGTAGTCTAACTCAGAGCAACATGAAAGTAGTCTAATTCAGAGCAACATGAACGTAGTCTAATTCAGAGCAACATGAAAGTAGTCTAACTCAGAGCAACATGAAAGTAGTCTAATTCAGAGAACATGAAAGTAGTCTAATTCAGAGCAACATGAAAGTAGTCTAATTCAGAGCAACATGAAAGTAGTCTAATTCAGAGCAACATGAAAGTAGTCTAATTCAGAGCAAAATGAATGTAGTCTAATTCAGAGAACATGAAAGTAGTCTAACTCAGAGCAACATGAAAGTAGTCTAATTCAGAGCAACATGAAAGTAGTCTAATTCAGAGCAAAATGAATGTAGTCTAATTCAGAGCAACATGAAAGTAGTCTAATTCAGAGCAACATGAAAGTAGTCTAATTCAGAGCAACATGAAAGTAGTCTAATTCAGAGAACATGAAAGTAGTCTAATTCAGAGCAACATGAAAGTAGTCTAACTCAGAGAACATGAAAGTAGTCTAACTCAGAGCAACATGAAAGTAGTCTAATTCAGAGAACATGAAAGTAGTCTAATTCAGAGAACATGAAAGTAGTCTAATTCAGAGCAACATGAAAGTAGTCTAACTCAGAGAACATGAAAGTAGTCTAACTCAGAGCAACATGAAAGTAGTCTAATTCAGAGAACATGAAAGTAGTCTAATTCAGAGAACATGAAAGTAGTCTAATTCAGAGCAACATGAACGTAGTCTAACTCAGAGCAACATGAAAGTAGTCTAATTCAGAGAACATAAAAGTAGTCTAACTCAGAGCAACATGAAAGTAGTCTAACTCAGAGCAACATGAAAGTAGTCTAACTCAGAGCAACATGAAAGTAGTCTAATTCAGAGAACATGAAAGTAGTCTAACTCAGAGAACATGAAAGTAGTCTAACTCAGAGCAACATGAAAGTAGTCTAATTCAGAGAACATGAAAGTAGTCTAATTCAGAGAACATGAAAGTAGTCTAATTCAGAGCAACATGAACGTAGTCTAACTCAGAGCAACATGAAAGTAGTCTAATTCAGAGAACATAAAAGTAGTCTAACTCAGAGCAACATGAAAGTAGTCTAACTCAGAGCAACATGAAAGTAGTCTAACTCAGAGCAACATGAAAGTAGTCTAATTCAGAGAACATGAAAGTAGTCTAACTCAGAGAACATGAAAGTAGTCTAATTCAGAGAACATGAAAGTAGTCTAATTCAGAGAACATGAAAGTAGTCTAATTCAGAGCAACATGAAAGTAGTCTAATTCAGAGAACATGAAAGTAGTCTAATTCAGAGAACATGAAAGTAGTCTAATTCAGAGCAACATGAACGTAGTCTAACTCAGAGCAACATGAAAGTAGTCTAATTCAGAGAACATAAAAGTAGTCTAACTCAGAGCAACATGAAAGTAGTCTAACTCAGAGCAACATGAAAGTAGTCTAACTCAGAGCAACATGAAAGTAGTCTAATTCAGAGAACATGAAAGTAGTCTAACTCAGAGAACATGAAAGTAGTCTAATTCAGAGAACATGAAAGTAGTCTAATTCAGAGAACATGAAAGTAGTCTAATTCAGAGCAACATGAACGTAGTCTAACTCAGAGCAACATGAAAGTAGTCTAATTCAGAGCAACATGAACGTAGTCTAATTCAGAGCAACATGAAAGTAGTCTAACTCAGAGCAACATGAAAGTAGTCTAATTCAGAGAACATGAAAGTAGTCTAATTCAGAGCAACATGAAAGTAGTCTAATTCAGAGCAACATGAAAGTAGTCTAATTCAGAGCAACATGAAAGTAGTCTAATTCAGAGCAAAATGAATGTAGTCTAATTCAGAGAACAGGAAAGTAGTCTAACTCAGAGCAACATGAAAGTAGTCTAATTCAGAGCAACATGAAAGTAGTCTAATTCAGAGCAAAATGAATGTAGTCTAATTCAGAGCAACATGAAAGTAGTCTAATTCAGAGCAACATGAAAGTAGTCTAATTCAGAGCAAAATGAATGTAGTCTAATTCAGAGAACATGAAAGTAGTCTAACTCAGAGAACATGAAAGTAGTCTAATTCAGAGAACATGAAAGTAGTCTAACTCAGAGAACATGAAAGTAGTCTAATTCAGAGAACATGAAAGTAGTCTAACTCAGAGAACATGAAAGTAGTCTAATTCAGAGAACATGAAAGTAGTCTAACTCAGAGCACATGAAAGTAGTCTAATTCAGAGAACATGAAAGTAGTCTAATTCAGAGAACATGAAAGTAGTCTAATTCAGAGCAACATGAACGTAGTCTAACTCAGAGCAACATGAAAGTAGTCTAATTCAGAGAACATAAAAGTAGTCTAACTCAGAGCAACATGAAAGTAGTCTAACTCAGAGCAACATGAAAGTAGTCTAACTCAGAGCAACATGAAAGTAGTCTAATTCAGAGAACATGAAAGTAGTCTAACTCAGAGAACATGAAAGTAGTCTAACTCAGAGCAACATGAAAGTAGTCTAATTCAGAGAACATGAAAGTAGTCTAATTCAGAGAACATGAAAGTAGTCTAATTCAGAGCAACATGAACGTAGTCTAACTCAGAGCAACATGAAAGTAGTCTAATTCAGAGAACATGAAAGTAGTCTAATTCAGAGAACATGAAAGTAGTCTAATTCAGAGAACATGAAAGTAGTCTAACTCAGAGAACATGAAAGTAGTCTAACTCAGAGCAACATGAAAGTAGTCTAATTCAAAGAACATGAAAGTAGTCTAATTCAGAGAACATGAAAGTAGTCTAATTCAGAGCAACATGAAAGTAGTCTAACTCAGAGAACATGAAAGTAGTCTAACTCAGAGCAACATGAAAGTAGTCTAATTCAGAGAACATGAAAGTAGTCTAATTCAGAGAACATGAAAGTAGTCTAATTCAGAGCAACATGAACGTAGTCTAACTCAGAGCAACATGAAAGTAGTCTAATTCAGAGAACATAAAAGTAGTCTAACTCAGAGCAACATGAAAGTAGTCTAACTCAGAGCAACATGAAAGTAGTCTAACTCAGAGCAACATGAAAGTAGTCTAATTCAGAGAACATGAAAGTAGTCTAACTCAGAGAACATGAAAGTAGTCTAACTCAGAGCAACATGAAAGTAGTCTAATTCAGAGAACATGAAAGTAGTCTAATTCAGAGAACATGAAAGTAGTCTAATTCAGAGCAACATGAACGTAGTCTAACTCAGAGCAACATGAAAGTAGTCTAATTCAGAGAACATAAAAGTAGTCTAACTCAGAGCAACATGAAAGTAGTCTAACTCAGAGCAACATGAAAGTAGTCTAACTCAGAGCAACATGAAAGTAGTCTAATTCAGAGAACATGAAAGTAGTCTAACTCAGAGAACATGAAAGTAGTCTAATTCAGAGAACATGAAAGTAGTCTAATTCAGAGAACATGAAAGTAGTCTAATTCAGAGCAACATGAACGTAGTCTAACTCAGAGCAACATGAAAGTAGTCTAATTCAGAGCAACATGAACGTAGTCTAATTCAGAGCAACATGAAAGTAGTCTAACTCAGAGCAACATGAAAGTAGTCTAATTCAGAGAACATGAAAGTAGTCTAATTCAGAGCAACATGAAAGTAGTCTAATTCAGAGCAACATGAAAGTAGTCTAATTCAGAGCAACATGAAAGTAGTCTAATTCAGAGCAAAATGAATGTAGTCTAATTCAGAGAACATGAAAGTAGTCTAATTCAGAGAACATGAAAGTAGTCTAATTCAGAGCAACATGAACGTAGTCTAACTCAGAGCAACATGAAAGTAGTCTAATTCAGAGAACATGAAAGTAGTCTAATTCAGAGAACATGAAAGTAGTCTAATTCAGAGAACATGAAAGTAGTCTAACTCAGAGAACATGAAAGTAGTCTAACTCAGAGCAACATGAAAGTAGTCTAATTCAGAGAACATGAAAGTAGTCTAATTCAGAGAACATGAAAGTAGTCTAATTCAGAGCAACATGAAAGTAGTCTAACTCAGAGAACATGAAAGTAGTCTAACTCAGAGCAACATGAAAGTAGTCTAATTCAGAGAACATGAAAGTAGTCTAATTCAGAGAACATGAAAGTAGTCTAATTCAGAGCAACATGAACGTAGTCTAACTCAGAGCAACATGAAAGTAGTCTAATTCAGAGAACATAAAAGTAGTCTAACTCAGAGCAACATGAAAGTAGTCTAACTCAGAGCAACATGAAAGTAGTCTAACTCAGAGCAACATGAAAGTAGTCTAATTCAGAGAACATGAAAGTAGTCTAACTCAGAGAACATGAAAGTAGTCTAACTCAGAGCAACATGAAAGTAGTCTAATTCAGAGAACATGAAAGTAGTCTAATTCAGAGAACATGAAAGTAGTCTAATTCAGAGCAACATGAACGTAGTCTAACTCAGAGCAACATGAAAGTAGTCTAATTCAGAGAACATAAAAGTAGTCTAACTCAGAGCAACATGAAAGTAGTCTAACTCAGAGCAACATGAAAGTAGTCTAACTCAGAGCAACATGAAAGTAGTCTAATTCAGAGAACATGAAAGTAGTCTAACTCAGAGAACATGAAAGTAGTCTAATTCAGAGAACATGAAAGTAGTCTAATTCAGAGAACATGAAAGTAGTCTAATTCAGAGCAACATGAACGTAGTCTAACTCAGAGCAACATGAAAGTAGTCTAATTCAGAGCAACATGAACGTAGTCTAATTCAGAGCAACATGAAAGTAGTCTAACTCAGAGCAACATGAAAGTAGTCTAATTCAGAGCAACATGAAAGTAGTCTAATTCAGAGAACATGAAAGTAGTCTAATTCAGAGCAACATGAAAGTAGTCTAATTCAGAGCAACATGAAAGTAGTCTAATTCAGAGCAACATGAAAGTAGTCTAATTCAGAGCAAAATGAATGTAGTCTAATTCAGAGAACATGAAAGTAGTCTGAGCAACAAATGTTTGTCAGTGAAGTTGTTCATCAAGCAAGTCTTCTGTGATCATTTTGACAATTTGCCCTCACTTTTATTTCTTATTTTTCAATGCATTACTTAGTAATCATCTAATCTACAAAGCCCAAAAGCAGTGAAGTTGTCACGTTCTGTAAAATCTTCTAGATTCTTACCGACAGACCTCCCACTCTTCTTGATTCTTACCGACAGACCTCCCATTTTTCTAGATTCTTACCGACAAACCTTCCATTTTCTAGATTCTTACCAACAAACCTTCCATTTTCTAGATTCTTACCAACAGACCTTCCATTTTTCTAGATTCTTACCGACAGACCTTCCATTTTCTAGATTCTTACCGACAGACCTCCCATTTTTCTTGATTCCTACCGACAGACCTTCCATTTTCTAGATTCTTACCGACAAACCTCCCACTCTTCTTGATTCTTACAGACAGACCTCCCATTTTTCTAGATTCTTACCGACAGACCTCCCACTCTTCTTGATTTTTACATACAGACCTCCCATTTTTCTTGATTCTTACAGACAGACCTCCCATTCTTCTTGATTCCTACCGAGAGACCTCCCATTTTTCTTGATTCCTACCGACAGACCTTCCATTTTCTAGATTCTTACCGACAAACCTCCCACTCTTCTTGATTCTTACAGGCAGACCTCCCATTTTTATAGATTATTACCGACAGACCTCCCATTTTTCTTGATTCCTACCGACAGACCTCCCATTTTTCTTGATTCCTACCAACAGACCTTCCATTTTCTAGATTCTTACCGACAAACCTCCCACTCTTCTTGATTCTTACAGGCAGACCTCCCATTTTTCTAGATTCTTACCGACAGACCTCCCATTTTTATAGATTATTACCGACAGACCTCCCATTTTTCTTGATTCCTACCGACAGACCTCCCATTTTTCTTGATTCCTACCAACAGACCTTCCATTTTCTAGATTCTTACCGACAAACCTCCCACTCTTCTTGATTCTTACAGGCAGACCTCCCATTTTTCTAGATTCTTACCGACAGACCTCCCATTTTTCTTGATTCCTACCGACAGACCTCCCATTTTTCTTGATTCCTACCGACAGACATTCCATTTTCTAGATTCTTACCGACAAACCTCCCACTCTTCTTGATTCTTACAGGCAGACCTCCCATTTTTCTAGATTCTTACCGACAGACCTCCCATTCTTCTTGATTTTTACGGACAGACCTTCCATTCTTCTTGACTGTTACGGACATACCTCCCATTTTTCTAGATTCTTACCAACAGATATCCCACTCTTCTTGATTCCTACCGACAGACCTTCCATTTTTCTAGATTCTTACAGACAGACCTCCATTTTTCTAGATTCTTACCGAAAGACCTCCCACTCTTCTTGAGACTTATGGACATACCTCCCATTTTTCGAGATTCTTAACGACAGACCACCATTTTTCTGGATTCTTACCGAAAGACCTCCCACTCTTCTTGATTCCACCAGACGGACCTCCCATTTTTCTAGATTCTTACCGACAGACCTTTCACTCTTCTCGATTCTTACTGACAGACCTCCCGCTCTTCTTGATTTTTACGGACAGACCTCCCATTTTTCTAGATTCTTACTAACAGACATCCCACTCTTCTTGATTCCTACCGACAGACCTTCCATTTGTCTAGATTCTTACCGACAGACCTCACATTTTTCTAGATTCTTACTAACAGATATCCCACTCTTCTTGATTCCTACCGTCAGACCTTCCATTTTCTAGATTCTTACAGACAGACCTCCCATTTTTTGAGATTCTTACCAACAGATATCCCACTCTTCTTGATTCCTACCGACAGACCTTCCATTTTTTAGATTCTTACAGACAGACCTCCCATTTTTCGAGATTCTTACCGACAGACCTCCATTTTTCTGGATTCTTACCGAAAGACCTCCCACTCTTCTTGATTCTTACAGACAGACCTCCCATTTTTCTAGATTCTTACCGACAGACCTCCCATTTTTCTTGATTCCTACCGACAGACCTCCCATTTTTCTTGATTCCTACCGACAGACCTCCCACTCTTCTTGATTTTTACGGACAGACCTCAAATTTTTCTTGATTCTTACAGACAGACCTCCCATTCTTCTTGATTCCTACCGACAGACCTCCCATTTTTCTTGATTCCTACCGACAGACCTTCCATTTTCTAGATTCTTACCGACAAACCTCCCACTCTTCTTGATTCTTACAGGCAGACCTCCCATTTTTCTAGATTCTTACCGACAGACCTCCCATTCTTCTTGATTTTTACGGACAGACCTTCCATTCTTCTTGACTGTTACGGACATACCTCCCATTTTTCTAGATTCTTACCAACAGATATCCCACTCTTCTTGATTCCTACCGACAGACCTTCCATTTTTCTAGATTCTTACAGACAGACCTGCATTTTTCTAGATTCTTACCGAAAGACCTCCCACTCTTCTTGAGACTTATGGACATACCTCCCATTTTTCAAGATTCTTACCAAGAGATATCCCACTCTTCTTGATTCCTACCGACAGACCTTCCATTTTCTAGATTCTTAAGGACAGACCTCCCATTTTTCGAGATTCTTAACGACAGACCACCATTTTTCTGGATTCTTACCGAAAGACCTCCCACTCTTCTTGATTCCACCAGACGGACCTCCCATTTTTCTAGATTCTTACCGACAGACCTTTCACTCTTCTCGATTCTTACTGACAGACCTCCCGCTCTTCTTGATTTTTACGGACAGACCTCCCATTTTTCTAGATTCTTACTAACAGACATCCCACTCTTCTTGATTCCTACCGACAGACCTTCCATTTGTCTAGATTCTTACCGACAGACCTCACATTTTTCTAGATTCTTACTAACAGATATCCCACTCTTCTTGATTCCTACCGTCAGACCTTCCATTTTCTAGATTCTTACAGACAGACCTCCCATTTTTTGAGATTCTTACCAACAGATATCCCACTCTTCTTGATTCCTACCGACAGACCTTCCATTTTTTAGATTCTTACAGACAGACCTCCCATTTTTCGAGATTCTTACCGACAGACCTCCATTTTTCTGGATTCTTACCGAAAGACCTCCCACTCTTCTTGATTCTTACAGACAGACCTCCCATTTTTCTAGATTCTTACCGACAGACCTCCCATTTTTCTTGATTCCTACCGACAGACCTCCCATTTTTCTTGATTCCTACCGACAGACCTCCCACTCTTCTTGATTTTTACGGACAGACCTCAAATTTTTCTTGATTCTTACAGACAGACCTCCCATTCTTCTTGATTCCTACCGACAGACCTCCCATTTTTCTTGATTCCTACCGACAGACCTTCCATTTTCTAGATTCTTACCGACAAACCTCCCACTCTTCTTGATTCTTACAGGCAGACCTCCCATTTTTATAGATTATTACCGACAGACCTCCCATTTTTCTTGATTCCTACCGACAGACCTCCCATTTTTCTTGATTCCTACCAACAGACCTTCCATTTTCTAGATTCTTACCGACAAACCTCCCACTCTTCTTGATTCTTACAGGCAGACCTCCCATTTTTCTAGATTCTTACCGACAGACCTCCCATTTTTCTTGATTCCTACCGACAGACCTCCCATTTTTCTTGATTCCTACCGACAGACATTCCATTTTCTAGATTCTTACCGACAAACCTCCCACTCTTCTTGATTCTTACAGGCAGACCTCCCATTTTTCTAGATTCTTACCGACAGACCTCCCATTCTTCTTGATTTTTACGGACAGACCTTCCATTCTTCTTGACTGTTACGGACATACCTCCCATTTTTCTAGATTCTTACCAACAGATATCCCACTCTTCTTGATTCCTACCGACAGACCTTCCATTTTTCTAGATTCTTACAGACAGACCTCCATTTTTCTAGATTCTTACCGAAAGACCTCCCACTCTTCTTGAGACTTATGGACATACCTCCCATTTTTCAAGATTCTTACCAACAGATATCCCACTCTTCTTGATTCCTACCGACACACCTTCCATTTTCTAGATTCTTACGGACAGACCTCCCATTTTTCGAGATTCTTAACGACAGACCACCATTTTTCTGGATTCTTACCGAAAGACCTCCCACTCTTCTTGATTCCACCAGACGGACCTCCCATTTTTCTAGATTCTTACCGACAGACCTTTCACTCTTCTTGATTCTTACTGACAGACCTCCCGCTCTTCTTGATTTTTACGGACAGACGTCCCATTTTTCTAGATTCTTACTAACAGACATCCCACTCTTCTTGATTCCTACCGACAGACCTTCCATTTGTCTAGATTCTTACCGACAGACCTCACATTTTTCTAGATTCTTACTAACAGATATCCCACTCTTCTTGATTCCTACCGACAGACCTCCCATTTTTCTAGATTCTTACAGACAGACCTTCATTTTTCTAGATTCTTACAGACAGACCTCCATTTTTCTAGATTCTTACCGAAAGACCTCCCACTCTTCTTGAGTCTTATGGACATACCTCCCATTTTTCGAGATTCTTAACAACAGATATCCCACTCTTCTTGATTCCTACCGTCAGACCTTCCATTTTCTAGATTCTTACAGACAGACCTCCCATTTTTTGAGATTCTTACCAACAGATATCCCACTCTTCTTGATTCCTACCGACAGACCTTCCATTTTTTAGATTCTTACAGACAGACCTCCCATTTTTCGAGATTCTTACCGACAGACCTCCATTTTTCTGGATTCTTACCGAAAGACCTCCCACTCTTCTTGATTCTTACAGACAGACCTCCCATTTTTCTAGATTCTTACCGACAGACCTCCCATTTTTCTTGATTCCTACCGACAGACCTCCCATTTTTCTTGATTCCTACCGACAGACCTCCCACTCTTCTTGATTTTTACGGACAGACCTCCCATTTTTCTTGATTCTTACAGACAGACCTCCCATTCTTCTTGATTCCTACCGACAGACCTCCCATTTTTCTTGATTCCTACCGACAGACCTTCCATTTTCTAGATTCTTACCGACAAACCTCCCACTCTTCTTGATTCTTACAGGCAGACCTCCCATTTTTATAGATTATTACCGACAGACCTCCCATTTTTCTTGATTCCTACCGACAGACCTCCCATTTTTCTTGATTCCTACCAACAGACCTTCCATTTTCTAGATTCTTACCGACAAACCTCCCACTCTTCTTGATTCTTACAGGCAGACCTCCCATTTTTCTAGATTCTTACCGACAGACCTCCCATTTTTCTTGATTCCTACCGACAGACCTCCCATTTTTCTTGATTCCTACCGACAGACATTCCATTTTCTAGATTCTTACCGACAAACCTCCCACTCTTCTTGATTCTTACAGGCAGACCTCCCATTTTTCTAGATTCTTACCGACAGACCTCCCATTCTTCTTGATTTTTACGGACAGACCTTCCATTCTTCTTGACTGTTACGGACATACCTCCCATTTTTCTAGATTCTTACCAACAGATATCCCACTCTTCTTGATTCCTACCGACAGACCTTCCATTTTTCTGGATTCTTACAGACAGACCTCCATTTTTCTAGATTCTTACCGAAAGACCTCCCACTCTTCTTGAGACTTATGGACATACCTCCCATTTTTCAAGATTCTTACCAAGAAATATCCCACTCTTCTTGATTCCTACCGACAGACCTTCCATTTTCTAGATTCTTACGGACAGACCTCCCATTTTTCGAGATTCTTAACGACAGACCACCATTTTTCTGGATTCTTACCGAAAGACCTCCCACTCTTCTTGATTCCACCAGAAGGACCTCCCATTTCTCTAGATTCTTACCGACAGACCTTTCACTCTTCTCGATTCTTACTGACAGACCTCCCGCTCTTCTTGATTTTTACGGACAGACCTCCCATTTTTCTAGATTCTTACTAACAGACATCCCACTCTTCTTGATTCCTACCGACAGACCTCCCATTTTTCTAGATTCTTACAGACAGACCTTCATTTTTCTAGATTCTTACAGACAGACCTCCATTTTTCTAGATTCTTACCGAAAGACCTCCCACTCTTCTTGAGTCTTATGGACATACCTCCCATTTTTCGAGATTCTTACCAACAGATATCCCACTCTTCTTGATTCCTACCGTCAGACCTTCCATTTTCTAGATTCTTACAGACAGACCTCCCATTTTTTGAGATTCTTACCAACAGATATCCCACTCTTCTTGATTCCTACCGACAGACCTTCCATTTTTTAGATTCTTACAGACAGACCTCCCATTTTTCGAGATTCTTACCGACAGACCTCCATTTTTCTGGATTCTTACCGAAAGACCTCCCACTCTTCTTGATTCTTACAGACAGACCTCCCATTTTTCTAGATTCTTACCGACAGACCTCCCATTTTTCTTGATTCCTACCGACAGACCTCCCATTTTTCTTGATTCCTACCGACAGACCTTCCATTTTCTAGATTTTTACAGACAGACCTCCCATTTTTCGAGATTCTTACCAACAGACCTCCATTTTTCTGGATTCTTACCAAAAGACCTCCCACGCTTCTTGATTCTTACAGACAGACCTCCCATTTTTCTAGATTCTTACCGACAGACCTTTCACTCTTCTCGATTCTTACCGACAGACCTCCCATTCTTCTTGACTGTTACGGACATACCTCCCATTTTTCTAGATTCTTACTAAAAGATATCCCACTCTTCTTGATTCTTACCGACAGACCTTCCATTCTTCTAGATTCTTACCGACAGACCTCCCATTTTTCTAGATTCTTACCGAAAGACCTCCCACTCTTCTTGATTCTTACGGACAGACCTCCCATTTTTCTAGATTCTTACCAACAGATATCCCACTCTTCTTGATTCCTACCGACAGACCTTCCATTTTCTAGATTCTTACAGACAGACCTCCCATTTTTAGAGATTCTTAACGACAGACCTCCATTTTTCTAGATTCTTACCGAAAGACCTCCCACTCTTCTTGATTCTTACAGACAGACCTCCCATTTTTCTAGATTCTTACCGAAAGACCTCCCACTCTTCTTGAGTCTTATGGACATACCTCCCATTTTTCGAGATTCTTACCAACAGATATCCCACTCTTCTTGATTCCTACCGTCAGACCTTCCATTTTCTAGATTCTTACAGACAGACCTCCCATTTTTTGAGATTCTTACCAACAGATATCCCACTCTTCTTGATTCCTACCGACAGACCTTCCATTTTTTAGATTCTTACAGACAGACCTCCCATTTTTCGAGATTCTTACCGACAGACCTCCATTTTTCTGGATTCTTACCGAAAGACCTCCCACTCTTCTTGATTCTTACAGACAGACCTCCCATTTTTCTAGATTCTTACCGACAGACCTCCCATTTTTCTTGATTCCTACCGACAGACCTCCCATTTTTCTTGATTCCTACCGACAGACCTTCCATTTTCTAGATTTTTACAGACAGACCTCCCATTTTTCGAGATTCTTACCAACAGACCTCCATTTTTCTGGATTCTTACCAAAAGACCTCCCACTCTTCTTGATTCTTACAGACAGACCTCCCATTTTTCTAGATTCTTACCGACAGACCTTTCACTCTTCTCGATTCTTACCGACAGACCTCCCATTCTTCTTGACTGTTACGGACATACCTCCCATTTTTCTAGATTCTTACTAAAAGATATCCCACTCTTCTTGATTCTTACCGACAGACCTTCCATTCTTCTAGATTCTTACCGACAGACCTCCCATTTTTCTAGATTCTTACCGAAAGACCTCCCACTCTTCTTGATTCTTACGGACAGACCTCCCATTTTTCTAGATTCTTACCAACAGATATCCCACTCTTCTTGATTCCTACCGACAGACCTTCCATTTTCTAGATTCTTACAGACAGACCTCCCATTTTTAGAGATTCTTAACGACAGACCTTTCACTCTTCTCGATTCTTACCGACAGACCTTCCATTCTTCTTGACTGTTACGGACATACCTCCCATTTTTCTAGATTCTTACCAACAGATATCCCACTCTTCTTGATTCCTACCGACAGACCTTCCATTTTTCTAGATTCTTACAGACAGACCTCCATTTTTCTAGATTCTTACCGAAAGACCTCCCACTCTTCTTGAGACTTATGGACATACCTCCCATTTTTCAAGATTCTTACCAACAGATATCCCACTCTTCTTGATTCCTACCGACACACCTTCCATTTTCTAGATTCTTACGGACAGACCTCCCATTTTTCGAGATTCTTAACGACAGACCACCATTTTTCTGGATTCTTACCGAAAGACCTCCCACTCTTCTTGATTCCACCAGACGGACCTCCCATTTTTCTAGATTCTTACCGACAGACCTTTCACTCTTCTTGATTCTTACTGACAGACCTCCCGCTCTTCTTGATTTTTACGGACAGACGTCCCATTTTTCTAGATTCTTACTAACAGACATCCCACTCTTCTTGATTCCTACCGACAGACCTTCCATTTGTCTAGATTCTTACCGACAGACCTCACATTTTTCTAGATTCTTACTAACAGATATCCCACTCTTCTTGATTCCTACCGACAGACCTCCCATTTTTCTAGATTCTTACAGACAGACCTTCATTTTTCTAGATTCTTACAGACAGACCTCCATTTTTCTAGATTCTTACCGAAAGACCTCCCACTCTTCTTGAGTCTTATGGACATACCTCCCATTTTTCGAGATTCTTAACAACAGATATCCCACTCTTCTTGATTCCTACCGTCAGACCTTCCATTTTCTAGATTCTTACAGACAGACCTCCCATTTTTTGAGATTCTTACCAACAGATATCCCACTCTTCTTGATTCCTACCGACAGACCTTCCATTTTTTAGATTCTTACAGACAGACCTCCCATTTTTCGAGATTCTTACCGACAGACCTCCATTTTTCTGGATTCTTACCGAAAGACCTCCCACTCTTCTTGATTCTTACAGACAGACCTCCCATTTTTCTAGATTCTTACCGACAGACCTCCCATTTTTCTTGATTCCTACCGACAGACCTCCCATTTTTCTTGATTCCTACCGACAGACCTCCCACTCTTCTTGATTTTTACGGACAGACCTCCCATTTTTCTTGATTCTTACAGACAGACCTCCCATTCTTCTTGATTCCTACCGACAGACCTCCCATTTTTCTTGATTCCTACCGACAGACCTTCCATTTTCTAGATTCTTACCGACAAACCTCCCACTCTTCTTGATTCTTACAGGCAGACCTCCCATTTTTATAGATTATTACCGACAGACCTCCCATTTTTCTTGATTCCTACCGACAGACCTCCCATTTTTCTTGATTCCTACCAACAGACCTTCCATTTTCTAGATTCTTACCGACAAACCTCCCACTCTTCTTGATTCTTACAGGCAGACCTCCCATTTTTCTAGATTCTTACCGACAGACCTCCCATTTTTCTTGATTCCTACCGACAGACCTCCCATTTTTCTTGATTCCTACCGACAGACATTCCATTTTCTAGATTCTTACCGACAAACCTCCCACTCTTCTTGATTCTTACAGGCAGACCTCCCATTTTTCTAGATTCTTACCGACAGACCTCCCATTCTTCTTGATTTTTACGGACAGACCTTCCATTCTTCTTGACTGTTACGGACATACCTCCCATTTTTCTAGATTCTTACCAACAGATATCCCACTCTTCTTGATTCCTACCGACAGACCTTCCATTTTTCTGGATTCTTACAGACAGACCTCCATTTTTCTAGATTCTTACCGAAAGACCTCCCACTCTTCTTGAGACTTATGGACATACCTCCCATTTTTCAAGATTCTTACCAAGAAATATCCCACTCTTCTTGATTCCTACCGACAGACCTTCCATTTTCTAGATTCTTACGGACAGACCTCCCATTTTTCGAGATTCTTAACGACAGACCACCATTTTTCTGGATTCTTACCGAAAGACCTCCCACTCTTCTTGATTCCACCAGAAGGACCTCCCATTTCTCTAGATTCTTACCGACAGACCTTTCACTCTTCTCGATTCTTACTGACAGACCTCCCGCTCTTCTTGATTTTTACGGACAGACCTCCCATTTTTCTAGATTCTTACTAACAGACATCCCACTCTTCTTGATTCCTACCGACAGACCTCCCATTTTTCTAGATTCTTACAGACAGACCTTCATTTTTCTAGATTCTTACAGACAGACCTCCATTTTTCTAGATTCTTACCGAAAGACCTCCCACTCTTCTTGAGTCTTATGGACATACCTCCCATTTTTCGAGATTCTTACCAACAGATATCCCACTCTTCTTGATTCCTACCGTCAGACCTTCCATTTTCTAGATTCTTACAGACAGACCTCCCATTTTTTGAGATTCTTACCAACAGATATCCCACTCTTCTTGATTCCTACCGACAGACCTTCCATTTTTTAGATTCTTACAGACAGACCTCCCATTTTTCGAGATTCTTACCGACAGACCTCCATTTTTCTGGATTCTTACCGAAAGACCTCCCACTCTTCTTGATTCTTACAGACAGACCTCCCATTTTTCTAGATTCTTACCGACAGACCTCCCATTTTTCTTGATTCCTACCGACAGACCTCCCATTTTTCTTGATTCCTACCGACAGACCTTCCATTTTCTAGATTTTTACAGACAGACCTCCCATTTTTCGAGATTCTTACCAACAGACCTCCATTTTTCTGGATTCTTACCAAAAGACCTCCCACGCTTCTTGATTCTTACAGACAGACCTCCCATTTTTCTAGATTCTTACCGACAGACCTTTCACTCTTCTCGATTCTTACCGACAGACCTCCCATTCTTCTTGACTGTTACGGACATACCTCCCATTTTTCTAGATTCTTACTAAAAGATATCCCACTCTTCTTGATTCTTACCGACAGACCTTCCATTCTTCTAGATTCTTACCGACAGACCTCCCATTTTTCTAGATTCTTACCGAAAGACCTCCCACTCTTCTTGATTCTTACGGACAGACCTCCCATTTTTCTAGATTCTTACCAACAGATATCCCACTCTTCTTGATTCCTACCGACAGACCTTCCATTTTCTAGATTCTTACAGACAGACCTCCCATTTTTAGAGATTCTTAACGACAGACCTCCATTTTTCTAGATTCTTACCGAAAGACCTCCCACTCTTCTTGATTCTTACAGACAGACCTCCCATTTTTCTAGATTCTTACCGAAAGACCTCCCACTCTTCTTGAGTCTTATGGACATACCTCCCATTTTTCGAGATTCTTACCAACAGATATCCCACTCTTCTTGATTCCTACCGTCAGACCTTCCATTTTCTAGATTCTTACAGACAGACCTCCCATTTTTTGAGATTCTTACCAACAGATATCCCACTCTTCTTGATTCCTACCGACAGACCTTCCATTTTTTAGATTCTTACAGACAGACCTCCCATTTTTCGAGATTCTTACCGACAGACCTCCATTTTTCTGGATTCTTACCGAAAGACCTCCCACTCTTCTTGATTCTTACAGACAGACCTCCCATTTTTCTAGATTCTTACCGACAGACCTCCCATTTTTCTTGATTCCTACCGACAGACCTCCCATTTTTCTTGATTCCTACCGACAGACCTTCCATTTTCTAGATTTTTACAGACAGACCTCCCATTTTTCGAGATTCTTACCAACAGACCTCCATTTTTCTGGATTCTTACCAAAAGACCTCCCACTCTTCTTGATTCTTACAGACAGACCTCCCATTTTTCTAGATTCTTACCGACAGACCTTTCACTCTTCTCGATTCTTACCGACAGACCTCCCATTCTTCTTGACTGTTACGGACATACCTCCCATTTTTCTAGATTCTTACTAAAAGATATCCCACTCTTCTTGATTCTTACCGACAGACCTTCCATTCTTCTAGATTCTTACCGACAGACCTCCCATTTTTCTAGATTCTTACCGAAAGACCTCCCACTCTTCTTGATTCTTACGGACAGACCTCCCATTTTTCTAGATTCTTACCAACAGATATCCCACTCTTCTTGATTCCTACCGACAGACCTTCCATTTTCTAGATTCTTACAGACAGACCTCCCATTTTTAGAGATTCTTAACGACAGACCTCCATTTTTCTAGATTCTTACCGAAAGACCTCCCACTCTTCTTGATTCTTACAGACAGACCTCCCATTTTTCTAGATTCTTACCGACAAACCTCCCACTCTTCTTGATTCTTACAGACAGACCTCCCATTTTTCTAGATTCTTACCGACAGACCTTTCACTCTTCTCGATTCTTACTGGCAGACCTCCCATTCTTCTTGACTGTTACGGACATACCTCCCATTTTTCTAGATTCTTACCAACAGATATCCCACTCTTCTTGATTCCTACCGACAGACCTTCCATTTTTCTAGATTCTTACAGACAGACCTCCATTTTTCTAGATTCTTACCGAAAGACCTCCCACTCTTCTTGATTCTTACAGACAGACCTCCCATGTTTCTAGGTTCTGACCAACAAATATCCTACTCTTCTTGATTTCTACCGACAGACCTTCCATTTTTCTAGATTCTTACAGACAGACCTCCCATTTTTTGAGATTCTTACCAACAGATATCCCACTCTTCTTGATTCCTACCAACAGACCTTCCATTTTCTAGATTCTTACCGACAGACCTCCCATTTTCCGAGATTCTTACCGACAGACCTCCATTTTTCTGGATTCTTACCGAAAGACCTCCCACTCTTCTTGATTCTTACAGACAGACCTCCCATTTTTTCTAGATTCTTACCGACAGACCTTTCACTCTTCTTGATTCTTACAGACGGACCTCCCATTTTTCTAGATTCTTACCGACAGACCTTTCACTCTTCTCGATTCTTACTGACAGACCTCCCACTCTTCTTGATTTTTACGGACAGACCTCCCATTCTTCTTGACTGTTACGGACATACCTCCCATTTTTCTAGATTCTTACCAACAGATATCCCACTCTTCTTGATTCCTACCGACAGACCTTCCATTTTTCTAGATTCTTACAGACAGACCTCCTATTTTCTAGATTCTTACCGAAAGACCTTCCACTCTTCTTGATACTTACAGACAGACCTCCCATTTTTCGAGATTCTTACCAACAGATATCCCACTCTTCTTGATTCCTACCGACAGACCTTCCATTTTCTAGATTCTTACGGACAGACCTCCCATTTTTCGAGATTCTTACCGACAGACCTCCATTTTTCTGGATTCTTACCGAAATACCTCCCACTCTTCTTGATTCTTACAGACAGACCTCCCATTTTTCTAGATTCTGACCAACAGATATCCTACTCTTCTTGATTCCTACCGACAGACCTTCCATTTTTCTAGATTCTTACAGACGACCTCCCATTTTTTGGGATTCTTACCAACAGATATCCCACTCTTCTTGATTCCTACCGATAGACCTTCCATTTTCTAGATTCTTACCGACAGACCTCCCATTTTTCGAGATTCTTACCGACAGACCTCCATTTTTCTGGATTCTTACCGAAAGACCTCCCACTCTTCTTGATTCTTACAGACAGACCTCCCATTTTTTCTAGATTCTTACCGACAAACCTCCCACTCTTCTTGATTCTTAAAGACGGACCTCCCATTTTTCTAGATTCTTACCGACAGACCTTTCACTCTTCTCGATTCTTACTGACAGACCTCCCACTCTTCTTGATTTTTACGGACAGACCTCCCATTTTTCTAGATTCTTACTAACAGATATCCCACTCTTCTTGATTCCTACCGACAGACCTTCCATTTGTCTAGATTCTTACCGACAGACCTCCCATTTTTCTAGATTCTTACCGAAAGACCTCCCACTCTTCTTGATTCTTACAGACAGACCTCCCATTTTTCTAGATTCTTACCAACAGATATCACACTCTTCTTGATTCCTACCGACAGACCTTCCATTTTCTAGATTCTTACAGACAGACCTCCATTTTTCTGGATTCTTACCGAAAGACCTCCCACTCTTCTTGATTCTTACAGACGGACCTCCCATTTTTCGAGATTCTTAACGACAGACCTCCATTTTTCTGGACCTCAAACATTGACTGTACACTGAATAAAGATTTTTAGTCTGGCCACAGTTTGACCCTGGAACAGACTTTTTTTTTTTCTAGTTTACATGATTTCCCATGGGGACGTGTCACTCTAGATCAGACCTGGGCATTCGGCGGCCCGCGGGCCACATCCGGCCCTTTTGTGCGTCCCTGTCCGGCCCGCGTGAGGCCAATCATAAATGACAAACTAAATGTAAAAAAAACATCTATGTCGAGTGTGCAATACAACTGTGCTGCTTTTATTTTGAAAAGTGTTATTTATGGGCGTATGTCCGTGTGTAACCTGTGAGTGAAGGTGCACAGCGACAAGTGATGCACGGTTACCCCCGAGACGCTAAAAAGAGAAACGTTGATGAGGAATGGCGTGTTTCCAACAAGACATGGACTGCCAAGTATTTCTTTACAGAAATGAAAGGTAAAGTCGTGTGCTTAATTTGTGGTACTGATATTCCCGGAAAAGAGGGGCGCATTTGAGAACGTGTCACTCTCCCGACGCACTGTAACGAGGCGGGTTGAGACCATCGCTGGAAACTTGCAGCTTCAGCTGAAAAACAGAACGGCCGACTTTGACTGTTTTTCGCCGGCTTTGGATGAGAGCGGCGATGTACGTGACACCGCCCAGCTGCTCATCTTCTTACGTGGGATAACTGCAGACTTTCAAATCACGGAGGAGCTGGCAGCCATGCAGTCAATTAAAGAGACAACCACAGGTAATGACTTGTTCACATAGGTCAGGGGTCGGCAACCTTTACAAGTCAAAGAGCCATTTTGACCAGTTTCACCAATTAAAGAAAACAATGGGAGCCGCAAAATCTTTTTGAAATTTTAAATGAAATAACACTGCATACAAAGTTTTCTTTTCGCTTTGTATAAACTAGGGGTCTCAGACACGCTGCCCACACCTTTATATGGAATTTGAAAGCTGGTGCGGCACGCGGGTTTTAAACGAATGGCGCTTGTCAGCGTCATGCGTGCCGTGATGGTACAGCATGTAGCACCCACTACAACCAGTATTAAAAAAAACGGTATAAAAAAAACTATAACACTCTTACTAATAATGCGCCACAGTGTGAACCCACACCAAACAAGAATGACAAACACATTTCGGCAGAACATCTGCACCGTAACACAACATAAACACAACAGGACAAATACCCAGAATCCCATGCAGCCCTAACTCTTCCGAGATACATTATACACACCCCGCCCACCTCAACCGACGCACAGAGGGGGGGGGGGGGGGGGGGTTTGGTAGCAGGGGTGTATAATGTAGCCCGGAAGAGTCAGGGCTGCATGGGATTCTGGGTGTTTGTTCTGTTGTGTTTATGTTGTGTTAAGGTGCATGATGTTCTCCCGAAATGTGTTTGTCATTCTTGTTTGGTTTTGGTTCAAAGTGTGGCGCATTATTAGTAAGAGTGTTAAAGTTGTTTTATATGGTCACCGTCAGTGTAACCTGTGTGGCTGTTGACCAAGTATGCCTTGCTGTCACGTACGTGTGCAAGCAGAAGATGTATATTGTATAACAAGTGTTGGGCTGGCACGCTGTTAATACAGATTGTAGAGAGCGCCAAATGTTGTACCATCATGGCACGCCCTTATTATAGCTGTAAGGGTGAAAATCGGTGAATATTAATCCCGGGAGTTTTCTGCGAGAGGCACTGAAATCCGGAAGTTTCACGGGAAAATTTGGGGGGGTTCAGCAAGTAAGCTGCTGAGCCGCATCAGAGTGATCAAAGAGCCGCATGCGGCTCCGGAGCCGCGGGTTGCCGACCCCTGACATAGGTAAATGCGTGTTAGGACTGAAATGGGACAAGCTGGCAGGTGTGACAACAGATGGTTGTCCAAATCTGACGGGGAAAAATGTTGGACTTTTAAAGAGGATGCAGGATAATGTCATGTCTGTGTGATCATGTTTTTGTTTTGGTCATGTTCGTTTTGGTTTTTGGACTTTTTTTGTGCACTTTTGTTTTGTCACCATAGCAAGTTTTCACCTGTCACGTCACGCACCTGTTTCACATTTTGAGTCACGCACCTGTTTTTGTTAATCACGTCTATAGTATTTAAGTTCATTGTTTTCAGTTTGTCGTTCTGACGACATCCCCGCGTTTATACTCTCCACACACCCTTATGACACTTGCTGCGCTTTTTCATGCCGTTTTTTTCATCCAAGTAAGTTTTCTTTTTGTCCATGCCAAGTAAGTTTTGTTTATTATTGCCACAGTTAGTGTTTTTTTTGTTGTTCATAGTTTTTGCCTTTGTGCAAGTATTTGGTTTCATAGTTTGTTGTCCGCCATTGTGCGCGCCTTTTGTTTACTTCTTTTTTTTTGTAGTTCTAGTGTTTCAATAAAAAATGTACCTTCATTCCCGCCTCGCCCGAGCCAACTTTCCGTTGCGTCCCGGAAAAGCAAACACCCAGGACCAAGTCATGACGGGTAAAGTGACAGAAATGGACATTTTTGCATTGTATTATACATCAGGAAGTGTTGTGTAAGACAGTGTTCAAAATAAAAGCAATCTGCTTTTGTATAAAGTTAAGTTAAATGAAATTATTATTAGACCGGGGTGGTGGTTCCTCTCTTTAAGAAGGGGAACCGGAGGGTGTGTTCTAACTATCGTGGGTTAGGGTTAGGGTTAGGGTTAGGGTTAGGGTTAGGGTTAGGGTTAGGGTTAGGGTTAGGGTTAGGGTTAGGGTTAGGGTTAGGGGTTAGGGTTAGGGGTTAGGGTTAGGGTTAGGGTTAGGGTTAGGGTTAGGGTTAGGGGTTAGGGTTAGGGTTAGGGTTAGGGTTAGGGTTAGGGTTAGGGTTAGGGTTAGGGTTAGGGTTAGGGTTAGGGTCCGCATTGCCGGTAGTAAGTCGGACACGTTTCCAGTGAGGGTTGGACTCCGCCAAGGCTGCCCTTTGTCACCCATTCTGTTCATAACTTTTATGGACAGAATTTCTAGGCGCAGTCAAGGCGTTGAGGGGATCCGGTTTGGTGGCTGCAGGATTAGGTCTCTGCTTTTTAAACATGATGTGGTCCTGATGGCTTCATCTGGCCAGGATCTTCAGCTCTCACTGGATCGGTTCGCAGCTGAGTGTGAAGCGACTGGGATGAGAATCAGCACCTCCAAGTCCCAGTCCATGGTTCTCGCCCGGAAAAGGGTGGAGTGCCATCTCCGGGTTGGGGAGGAGATCTTGCCCCAAGTGGAGGAGTTCAAGTACCTCGGAGTCTTGTTCACGAGTGAGGGAAGAGTGGATCGTGAGATCGACAGGCGGATCGGTGCGGCGTCTTCAGTAATGCGGACGCTGTATCGATCCGTTGTGGTGAAGAAGGAGCTGAGCCGGAAGGCAAAGCTCTCAATTTACCGGTCGATCTACGTTCCCATCCTCACCTATGGTCATGAGCTTTGGGTTATGACCGAAAGGACAAGATCACGGGTACAAGCGGCCCAAATGAGTTTCCTCCGCCGGGTGGCGGGGCTCTCCCTTAGAGATAGGGTGAGAAGCTCTGTCATCCGGGGGGAGCTCAAAGTAAAGCCGCTGCTCCTCCACATGGAGAGGAGCCAGATGAGGTGGTTCGGGCATCTGGTTAGGATGCCACCCGATCGCCTCCCTAGGGAGGTGTTTAGGGCACGTCCGACCGGTAGGAGGCCGCGGGGAAGACCCAGGACACGTTGGGTAGACTATGTCTCTCGGCTGGCCTGGGAACGCCTCGGGATCCCCCGGGAGGAGCTGGACGAAGTGGCTGGGGAGAGGGAAGTCTGGGCTTCCCTGCTTAGGCTGCTGCCCCCGCGACCCGACCTCGGATAAGCGGAAGAAGATGGATGGATGGATGGATGGACGTCTATAGTATTTAAGTTCATTGTTTTCAGTTTGTCGTTCTGACGACATCCCCGCATTTATACTCTCCACACACCCTTATGACACTTGCTGCGCTTTTTCATGCCGTTTTTTTCATCCAAGTAAGTTTTCTTTTTGTCCATGCCAAGTAAGTTTTGTTTATTATTGCCACAGTTAGTGTTTTTTTGTTGTTCATAGTTTTTGCCTTTGTGCAAGTATTTGGTTTCATAGTTTGTTCTCCGCCATTGTGCGCGCCTTTTGTTTACTTCTTTTTTTTTGTAGTTCTAGTGTTTCAATAAAAAATGTACCTTCATTCCCGTCTCGCCCGAGCCAACTTTCATTTGCATCCCGGAAAAGCAAACACCCAGGACCAAGTCATGACGGGTAAAGTGACAGAAATGGACATTTTTGCATTGTGTTATACATCAGGAAGTGTTGTGTAAGACAGTGTTCAAAATAAAAGCAATCTGCTTTTGTATAAAGTTAAGTTAAATGAAATTATTATTAGACCGGGGTGGTGGTTCCTCTCTTTAAGAAGGGGAACCGGAGGGTGTGTTCTAACTATCGTGGGATCACACTCCTCAGCCTTCCCGGTAAGGTCTATTCAGGTGTACTGGAGAGGAGGCTACGCCGGATAGTCCAACCTCGGATTCAGGAGGAACAGTGTGGTTTTCGTCCTGGTCGTGGAACTGTGGACCAGCTCTATACTCTCCGCAGGGTCCTTGAGGGTGCATGGGAGTTTGCCCAACCAGTCTACATGTGTTTTGTGGACTTGGAGAAGGCATTCGACCGTGTCCCTCGGGAAGTCCTGTGGGGAGTGCTCAGAGAGTACGGGGTATCGGACTGTCTGATTGTGGCAGTCCGCTCCCTGTATGATCAGTGCCAGAGCCTGGTCCGCATTGCCGGTAGTAAGTCGGACACGTTTCCAGTGAGGGTTGGACTCCGCCAAGGCTGCCCTTTGTCACCCATTCTGTTCTGAACTTTTATGGACAGAATTTCTAGGCGCAGTCAAGGCGTTGAGGGGATCCGGTTTGGTGGCTGCAGGATTAGGTCTCTGCTTTTTAAACATGATGTGGTCCTGATGGCTTCATCTGGCCAGGATCTTCAGCTCTCACTGGATCGGTTCGCAGCTGAGTGTGAAGCGACTGGGATGAGAATCAGCACCTCCAAGTCCGAGTCCATGGTTCTCGCCCGGAAAAGGGTGGAGTGCCATCTCCGGGTTGGGGAGGAGATCTTGCCCCAAGTGGAGGAGTTCAAGTACCTCGGAGTCTTGTTCACGAGTGAGGGAAGAGTGGATGGTGAGATCGACAGGCGGATCGGTGCGGCGTCTTCAGTAATGCGGACGCTGTATCGATCCGTTGTGGTGAAGAAGGAGCTGAGCCGGAAGGCAAAGCTCTCAATTTACCGGTCGATCTACGTTCCCATCCTCACCTATGGTCTTGAGCTTTGGGTTATGACCGAAAGGACAAGATCACGGGTACAAGCGGCCCAAATGAGTTTCCTCCGCCGGGTGGCGGGGCTCTCCCTTAGAGATAGGGTGAGAAGCTCTGCCATCCGGGGGGAGCTCAAAGTAAAGCCGCTGCTCCTCCACATGGAGAGGAGCCAGATGAGGTGGTTCGGGCATCTGGTCAGGATGCCACCCGAGCGCCTCCCTAGGGAGGTGTTTAGGGCACGTCCGACCGGTAGGAGGCCGCGGGGAAGACCCAGGACACGTTGGGTAGACTATGTCTCTCGGCTGGCCTGGGAACGCCTCGGGGTCCCACAGGAAGAGCTGGACGAAGTGGCTGGGGAGAGGGAAGTCTGGGCTTCCCTGCTTAGGCTGCTGCCCCCGCGACCCGACCTCGGATAAGCGGAAGAAGATGGATGGATGGATGGATTATTATTATTATTATTTATTTTACGGTATATCAAAAATAATTTCAGCAAAATTTGATTGAAATATTGTCGGTGTGGCCCTCCAGCAGTGCTCAGGTTACTCATGCGGCCCCCCGGTAAAAATTAATTGCCCACCCCTGCTCTGGAAGAAAGTTGTTCAAAAATGAAGAAGCACCACGCGGTCAAAAACCGCTGAGTATCCGAGAGCTTTCCATCAAACTGGGCCACGTCGGCGCTGGTTGTGTTTCAAAGTCGTAAATCCACTTTTTGTCCTCTTTTTTTTTTTTTTTTCAATATATATATGGCCCTGCTCCTCCTGCAGCTTTTACAAGATTAACTTGGCTGCGGGCAAATTAGCGGAATCATCAGAAAGGCCCAACTTGGAAATGAGGACAATAAAGAAAAAAGGTGCAACAGCTACTAGATTCATTTATTTCTGTCCCAATAATGTCCTCACGTGAGAGTGTCTAAGCACACATTGTGTCTTGCTGAGTGGTATGGCGTCATAGTCCGGGGGCTGCACAAGTGCTGCCAGCGCCGGGACCTTTCGTGCACGGTCTTCTTGACGGGGACCTCACAGTCGGCGCGGAATTGCCTTAAATGATTGATAATATGGCAAAGGGTTTTGTGTCTTGCCTGTGGTGATGGTATAGCGCGCACGAGTGCTGCTCGCCCCGGGGGAGCTGCGGCTCACTCCTTGGAAAGACCGATTGCGACGTGTACTGTGGTTTTCTTAGCAATGTTCTGCCAGGGCCGCGTGATCGTGGCTTTTGTGACTTTTTCTAGATTTGTTTTCTTTTTATCGTGTTTTGTCACATTTAAAATGTGACATCAAAAATCCAAAAATGTTTCTCCAACTTGTATAGTTTTATCTTATATATATATATATATATATATATATATATATATATATATATATATGTCTTAATAAGGTTATCCAAAAAATAGTGCTCGATACCGTAGTAGAGCGCAATATATGTATGTGTGGGAAAAAAATCACAAGACTATTTCATCTCTACAGGCCTGTTTCATGAGGGGGGGTACCCTCAATCATCAGGAGATTTTAATGGGAGTATTCGCATACCATGGTTTATATAGGGCACAGAGTGGGTGGGTACAGGCTGGCGTAGGGGCGTGGTGATTGGCTCATGTGTTACCTAGGAGGTGTTTCCGTCTGTGGCGGCATGCCGTTACAATTTCGCTGCGCTTGTTGAGGGATGACAGGTCTGGACGGTAAATAATAAACAGTTTCTCTTTCAAGCATAGGTTGCATCTTTTATTACCACTATTGTAAGGTGTGCTGGATGCAAGAATTTGCCATGTTATTGAATATTCAACATTATTGTCTTTGAGGTCCCAAATGTGTTTGCTGAGTTCTGTGGTATTTCGCAGGTTTTTGTTCCTGAAAGAAGCCTTGTGATTGTTCCATCTGGTTTTGAATTCTCCCTCGGTTAATCCTACATATGTGTCGGATGTGTTAATGTCCTTGCGTGTTACCTTAGATTGGTAGACAACTGATGTTTGTAAGCACCCCCCGTTGAGAGGGCAATCAGGTTTCTTTCGACAGTTACAGCCTTTGATGGTTTTGGAGTCGCTCTGTCTGGGGGCCGACGGCTCATTTGCAATTGTTTTGTTGTGGTTTGAGATGATTTGTCGTATATTGTTCATGCAGCTGTAGCTCAATTTAATGTTGTTCTTGTTGAATACTTTTCTTAGGGTGTTGTCTTTGGGAAAGTGTTTGTCAATCAGATTGAGGAATTTGTGTCCAATGTTAGTTGGGACGTTTTTGCTGTATGGGGGGTTGTACCAGATGATGTCGTTTCGTTTTCTGTTCTTTTTTGGCTGGTTTCCTGGCGTGGGTTCATAGGTGAGGGTGAAATTGTATGTACACTGTTGTGGATGAGAATGGAGTTTTTTGCGTGGATGATGATGTTTCTTTCGTTGCCTGTGATTGAGTCGTAGTCTGAGGCGAAGTCTAGTGCTTGAGTCAGTAGGTCTTGCCAAGGAGCAGCGAGAATACCAAGAAGCGCATATGCCAAATTTTCAAAGAGAACGGCCTACGGATCACGATTGAAGCCAACAAGCAAACCGTCAACTTCCTTGACGTCACTTTCAACCTGAGAAATAACAGCTACCAACCATTCACGAAACCCAACACAACACTCCAATACGTGCACCATGACAGCAACCACCCACCCACCACCACGAAAAGAATACCTACCGGAATCAATAAAAGGCTATCGATGCTGTCATCTAGCAAAGCTGTATTTGACCAAGCAACCCCCCCGTACCAAAAAGCCCTTGATGAAAGCGGATACAATTTCACCCTCACCTATGAACCCACGCCAGGAAACCAGCCAAAAAAGAACAGAAAACGAAACGACATCATCTGGTACAACCCCCCATACAGCAAAAACGTCTCAACTAACATTGGACACAAATCCCTCAATCTGATTGACAAACACTTTCCCAAAGACAACACCCTAAGAAAAGTATTCAACAAGAACAACATTAAATTGAGCTACAGCTGCATGAACAATATACGACAAATCATCTCAAACCACAACAAAACAATTGCAAATGAGCCGTCGGCCCCCAGACAGAGCGACTCCAAAACCAACAAAGACTGCAACTGTCGAAAGAAACCTGATTGCCCTCTCAACGGGGGGTGCTTACAAACATCAGTTGTCTACCAATCTAAGGTAACACGCAAGGACATTAACACATCCGACACATATGTAGGATTAACCGAGGGAGAGTTCAAAACCAGATGGAACAATCACAAGGCTTCTTTCAGGAACCAAAACCTGCGGAATACCACAGAACTCAGCAAACACATTTGGGACCTCAAAGACAATAATGTTGAATATTCAATAACATGGCAAATTCTTGCATCCAGCACACCTTACAATAGTGGTAATAAAAGATGCAACCTATGCTTGAAAGAGAAACTGTTTATTATTTACCGTCCAGACCTGTCATCCCTCAACAAGCGCAGCGAAATTGTAACAGCATGCCGCCACAGACGGAAACACCTCCTAGGTAGTAACACATGAGCCAATCACCACGCCCCTACGCCAGCCTGTACCCACCCACTCTGTGCCCTATATATAAACCATGGTATGTGAATGCTCCCATTAAAATCTCCTGATGATTGAGGGATTCCCCCCTCATGAAACAGGCCTGTAGAGATGAAATAGTCTTGAGATTTCTTTCCCCACACATACATATATATATATATATATATATATATATGGTTTAGATGATAAATAATGCTCTCAACTTGATGGTAGAAGGATGAGGACATAATCCCACAAGTTGGTCAACTTTGGCGAAGATTATGAGTCATTCTTCATCTAAACGGATATATATGAACATCCTATCAGTTGGCATTCTAGTGACAGCAGACGTTGTGCAGTAAGTGATGTTTTACTATGTTTGTTGGTTCTCATAACGTCAACATTGAGTAGAAATCAGTGATTTTGTTGAAATGTCAACATTGTGATGCATAAAATGAGGACAATATGTAAATAATAAATGCTTTTATGAATGTGTCTGTTACTACTTTACATATGTACTTAATGTGTATATTGTACATATTACATATTGTTATGAAGGTGTCTGTTACTACATTATATATATACTTGCAGTGTGTATATTGTACATATTACATATTGTTATGAAGGTGTCTGTTACTACATTATATATATACTTGCAGTGTGTATATTGTACATATTACATATTGTTTTGAAGGTGTCTGTTACTACATTATATATACAGTATACTTGCAGTGTGTATATTGTACATATTACATATTGTTATGAAGGTGTCTGTTACTACATTATGTATATACTTGCAGTGTGTATATTGTACATATTACATATTGTTTTGAAGGTGTCTGTTACTACATTATATATATACTTGAAGTGTGTATATTGTTCAAATTGCATATTGTTATGAAGGTGTCTGTTACTACATTATATATATACTTGCAGTGTGTATATTGTACATATTACATATTGTTATGAAGGTGTCTGTTACTACATTATATATATACTTGCAGTGTGTATATTGTACATATTACATATTGTTATGAAGGTGTCTGTTACTACATTATATATATATACTTACAGTGTATATTGTTCAAATTACATATTGTTATGAAGGTGTCTGTTACTACATTATATATATACTTGCAGTGTGTATATTGTACATATTACATATTGTTACGAAGGTGTTTGTTACTACATTATATATATACTTGCAGTGTGTATATTGTACATATTACATATTGTTACGAAGGTGTTTGTTACTACATTATATATATACTTGCAGTGTGTATATTGTACATATTACATATTGTTATGAAGGTGTCTGTTACTACATTATATATATACTTGCAGTGTGTATATTGTACATATTACATATTGTTATGAAGGTGTCTGTTACTACATTATATATACAGTATACTTGCAGTGTGTATATTGTACATATTACATATTGTTATGAAGGTGTCTGTTACTACATTATGTATATACTTGCAGTGTGTATATTGTACATATTACATATTGTTTTGAAGGTGTCTGTTACTACATTATATATATACTTGAAGTGTGTATATTGTTCAAATTGCATATTGTTATGAAGGTGTCTGTTACTACATTATATATATACTTGCAGTGTGTATATTGTACATATTACATATTGTTATGAAGGTGTCTGTTACTACATTATATATATACTTGCAGTGTGTATATTGTACATATTACATATTGTTATGAAGGTGTCTGTTACTACATTATGTATATACTTGCAGTGTGTATATTGTACATATTACATATTGTTATGAAGGTGTTTGTTACTACATTATATATATTCTTGCAGTGTGTATATTGTACATATTACATATTGTTACGAAGGTGTCTGTTACTACATTATATATATATACTTGCAGTGTGTATATTGTACATATTACATATTGTTATGAAGGTGTCTGTTACTACATTATGTATATACTTGCAGTGTGTATATTGTACATATCACATATTGTTTTGAAGGTGTCTGTTACTACATTATATATATACTTGCAGTGTGTATATTGTACATATTACATATTGTTATGAAGGTGTCTGTAACTCCATTATATATATATATATATATATATATATATATATATATATATATATATATATATATATATATATATATATATATATATATACTTACAGTGTATATATTGTTCAAATTACATATTGTTATGAAGGTGTCTGTTACTACATTATATATATACTTACAATGTGTATATTGTACATATTACATATTGTTATGAAGGTGCCTGTTACTACATTATATATATACTTGCAGTGTGTATATTGTACATTACATATTGTTATGAAGGTGTTTGTTACTACATTATATATATATACTTGCAGTGTGTATATTGTTCAAATTACATATTGTTATGAAGGTGTCTGTTACTACATTATATATATACTTGCAGTGTGTATATTGTACATATTACATATTGTTATGAAGGTGTCTGTTACTACATTATATATAAACTTGCAGTGTGTATATTGTACATATTACATATTGTTATGAAGGTGTCTGTTATTACATTATATATATATACTTGCAGTGTGTATATTGTACATATTACATATTGTTATGAAGGTGTCTGTTTCTACATTATATATATATATATATATATATACATATATATATATATATATATATATACATATATATATATATATATATATATATATATATATATATACTTGCAGTGTGTATATTGTACATATTACATATTATTATGAAGGTGTCTGTTACTACATTATATATATACTTGCAGTGTGTATATTGTACATATTACATATTGTTATGAAGGTGTTTGTTACTACATTATATATATACTTGCAGTGTGTATATTGTACATATTACATATTGTTACGAAGGTGTTTGTTACTACATTATATATATACTTGCAGTGTGTATATTGTACATATTACATATTGTTATGAAGGTGTCTGTAACTCCATTATATATATATACTTACAGTGTATATATTGTTCAAATTACATATTGTTATGAAGGTGTCTGTTACTACATTATATATATATATATATATATATATATATATATATATATATATATATATATATATATATATATATATATATATACATACACTTACAGTGTATATATTGTTCAAATTACATATTGTTATGAAAGTGTCTGTTACTACTTTATATATATACTTGCAGTGTGTATGTTGTACATATTACATATTGTTATGAAGGTGTCTGTAACTCCATTATATATACAAGTACAACCCTTATTACATATTGTTACGAAGGTGTCTGTTACTACATTATATATATACTTGCAGTGTGTATATTGTACATATTACATATTGTTATGAAGGTGTCTGTAACTCCATTATATATACATACTTACAGTGTATATATTGTTCAAATTACATATTGTCTGTTACTACACTATATATATATATATATATATATATATATATATATATATATATATATATATATATATATATATATATATATATATATACTTACAGTGTATATATTGTTCAAATTACATATTGTTATGAAAGTGTCTGTTACTACTTTATATATATATATACTTACAGTGTGTATATAAAACCTTAATGAGTCTTTTTTTAAGCGCTTTATAGGCGGAAACTCCATAAGCGGACTTTTGCTGGTATTTATTTATGAGTTAGAATGCATTAAAAAAAAGAAAATGTGTTCTTGTCTACGTCCATCCATCCATTTTCTACCGCTTGTCCCTTTTGGGGGTGCTGGAGCCTATCTCAGCTGCATAAGGATTGTAAATGATGGGGAAAATACAATTTAAAAAAAAGTGCAGTTACCCTTTAGATAATGGTGTTCGTCAGTGCAAAGCAGTGGTGCTCATTACGTCGATCGCGATCTACCGGTCGATCTCGGAGGGTGTGTCAGTCGATCACCAGCCAGGCATTAAAAAAATAGTCCTAAAAATGAGCGATCATAAATCTTCACTATGACGTCACTTTCGTCACTTGATTGACATTCACGGCACCCGAGGGTCTTCTGAGATGACTCATTAAAACGACCGACTGGAAGGCGAGAAACACTTTATTTCAACAGACTCTGGCGCCGTACCTGTCTTCAAAACCCCAAAGACCGACTGCACAGTTGCACAATAAAAGCGCTACTTCATCCTGCTTGCGCTACCAAAATAAGAGTCTCAGGAAGCTGGCGTGCACAAGCTAGCAAGCTACGGAGTTTGCCAACAATGTATTTCTTGTAAAGTGTATACAAAGGAGTACGGAAGCTGGACAAATAAGATGCCAAAAACCAACCACTTTCATGTGGTATTGGACAGAAAGGAGGACTTTTTTTCTCCTCCATTCGAAAATGCGGACCTTATCATCACCACTGTCTGATTACAATCAATGCAAGTCATCAGAATCAGGTAATACACCAACTTATATTCTTGTCTTCATGAAAGAAAGGAATCTATATGTGTTAAACATGCTTGTATTATCTTTAAACACCTTTAACTTGTTAACAATATTAACTATATGTGTTAAACATGCTTGTATTATCATTAAACACCTTTAACTTGTTAACAATATTAACTATATGTATTAAACATACTTGTATTTTCATTAAACACCTTTAATGTATTAACAATATTAACTATATGTGTTAAACATGCTTGTATTATCATTAAACACCTTTAACTTGTTAACAATATTAACTATATGTATTAAACATACTGCGATGAGGTGGCGACTTGTCCAGGGTGTACCCCGCCTTCCGCCCGATTGTAGCTGAGATAGGCTCCAGCGCCCCCCGCGACCCCAAAGGGAATAAGCGGTAGAAAATGGATGGATGGGTATTAAACATACTTGTATTTTCATTAAACACCTTTAATGTATTAACAATATTAACTATATGTGTTAAACATGCTTGTATTATCTTTAAACACCTTTAACGTATTAACAATATTAACTATATGTGTTAAACATGCTTGTATTATCTTTAAACACCTTTAACTTGTTAACAATATTAACTATATGTGTTAAACATGCTTGTATTATCTTTAAACACCTTTATCGTATTAACAATATTAACTATATGTGTTAAACATGCTTGTATTATCATTAAACACCTTTAACTTGTTAACAATATTAACTATATGTGTTAAACATGCTTGTATTATCTTTAAACACCTTTAACGTATTAACAATATTAACTATATGTGTTAAACATGCTTGTATTATCTTTAAACACCTTTAACTTGTTAACAATATTAACTATATGTTTTAAACATGCTTGTATTATCTTTAAACACCTTTAACTTGTTAACAATATTAACTATATGTGTTAAACATGCTTGTATTATCTTTAAACACCTTTAACTTGTTAACAATATTAACTATATGTGTTAAACATGCTTGTATTATCTTTAAACACCTTTATCGTATTAACAATATTAACTATATGTGTTAAACATGCTTGTATTATCTTTAAACACCTTTATCGTATTAACAATATTAACTATATGTGTTAAACATGCTTGTATTATCTTTAAACACCTTTAATGTATTAACAATATTAACTATATGTGTTAAACATGCTTGTATTATCATTAAACACCTTTAACTTGTTAACAATATTAACTATATGTGTTAAACATGCTTGTATTATCATTAAACACCTTTAACTTGTTAACAATATTAACTATATGTATTAAACATACTTGTATTTTCATTAAACACCTTTAATGTATTAACAATATTAACTATATGTGTTAAACATGCTTGTATTATCTTTAAACACCTTTATCGTATTAACAATATTAACTATATGTGTTAAACATGCTTGTATTATCATTAAACACCTTTAACTTGTTAACAATATTAACTATATGTATTAAACATACTTGTATTATCTTTAAACACCTTTAACTTGTTAACAATATTAACTATATGTGTTAAACATGCTTGTATTATCTTTAAACACCTTTAACTTGTTAACAATATTAACTATATGTGTTAAACATGCTTGTATTATCTTTAAACACCTTTAACTTATTAACAATATTAACTATATGTGTTAAACATGCTTGTATTATCTTTAAACACCTTTAACTTGTTAACAATATTAACTATGTTTTAAACATGCTTGTATTATCTTTAAACACCTTTAATGTATTAACAATATTAACTATATGTGTTAAACATGCTTGTATTATCATTAAACACCTTTAACTTGTTAACAATATTAACTATATGTGTTAAACATGCTTGTATTATCATTAAACACCTTTAACTTGTTAACAATATTAACTATATGTATTAAACATACTTGTATTTTCATTAAACACCTTTAATGTATTAACAATATTAACTATATGTGTTAAACATGCTTGCATTATCATTAAACACCTTTAATGTATTAACAATATTAACTATATGTGTTAAACATGCTTGTATTATCATTAAACACCTTTAACTTGTTAACAATATTAACTATATGTGTTAAACATGCTTGTATTATCTTTAAACACCTTTAACTTGTTAACAATATTAACTATATGTGTTAAACATGCTTGTATTATCTTTAAACACCTTTGACGTATTAACAATATTAACTATATGTGTTAAACATGCTTGTATTATCTTTAAACACCTTTAATGTATTAACAATATTAACTATATGTGTTAAACATGCTTGCATTATCATTAAACACCTTTAACTTGTTAACAATATTAACTATATGTGTTAAACATGCTTGTATTATCTTTAAACACCTTTAACGTATTAACAATATTAACTATATGTGTTAAACATGCTTGCATTATCTTTAAACACCTTTAACTTGTTAACAATATTAACTATATGTGTTAAACATGCTTGTATTATCTTTAAACACCTTTAATGTATTAACAATATTAACTATATGTGTTAAACATGCTTGTATTATCATTAAACACCTTTAACTTGTTAACAATATTAACTATATGTGTTAAACATGCTTGTATTATCTTTAAACACCTTTAACGTATTAACAATATTAACTATATGTGTTAAACATGCTTGCATTATCTTTAAACACCTTTAACGTATTAACAATATTAACTATATGTGTTAAACATGCTTGTATTATCTTTAAACACCTTTAACGTATTAACAATATTAACTATATGTGTTAAACATGCTTGTATTATCTTTAAACACCTTTAACTTGTTAACAATATTAACTATATGTGTTAAACATGCTTGTATTATCTTTAAACACCTTTATCGTAATAACAATATTAACTATATGTGTTAAACATGCTTGTATTATCTTTAAACACCTTTATCGTATTAACAATATTAACTATATGTGTTAAACATGCTTGTATTATCATTAATTACCTTTAACTTGTTAACAATATTAACTATATGTATTAAACATACTTGTATTTTCATTAAACACCTTTAATGTATTAACAATATTAACTATATGTGTTAAACATGCTTGTATTATCATTAAACACCTTTAACTTGTTAACAATATTAACTATATGTGTTAAACATGCTTGTATTATCATTAAACACCTTTAATGTATTAACAATATTAACTATATGTGTTAAACATGCTTGTATTATCATTAAACACCTTTAACTTGTTAACAATATTAACTATATGTATTAAACATACTTGTATTTTCATTAAACACCTTTAATGTATTAACAATATTAACTATATGTGTTAAACATGCTTGTATTATCATTAAACACCTTTAACTTGTTAACAATATTAACTATATGTGTTAAACATGCTTGTATTATCTTTAAACACCTTTAACTTGTTAACAATATTAACTATATGTGTTAAACATGCTTGTATTATCATTAAACACCTTTAACTTGTTAACAATATTAACTATATGTGTTAAACATGCTTGTATTATCTTTAAACACCTTTAACGTATTAACAATATTAACTATATGTGTTAAACATGCTTGTATTATCTTTAAACACCTTTAATGTATTAACAATATTAACTATATGTGTTAAACATGCTTGTATTATCTTTAAACACCTTTAACTTGTTAACAATATTAACTATATGTATTAAACATACTTGTATTTTCATTAAACACCTTTAATGTATTAACAATATTAACTATATGTGTTAAACATGCTTGTATTATCATTAAACACCTTTAACTTGTTAACAATATTAACTATATGTGTTAAACATGCTTGTATTATCATTAAACACCTTTAACTTGTTAACAATATTAACTATATGTATTAAACATACTTGTATTTTCATTAAACACCTTTAATGTATTAACAATATTAACTATATGTGTTAAACATGCTTGTATTATCTTTAAACACCTTTAACTTGTTAACAATATTAACTATATGTATTAAACATACTTGTATTTTCATTAAACACCTTTAATGTATTAACAATATTAACTATATGTGTTAAACATGCTTGTATTATCTTTAAACACCTTTAACTTGTTAACAATATTAACTATATGTGTTAAACATGCTTGTATTATCTTTAACCACCTTTAACTTGTTAACAATATTAACTATATGTGTTAAACATGCTTGTATTATCATTAAACACCTTTAACTTGTTAACAATATTAACTATATGTATTAAACATACTTGTATTTTCATTAAACACCTTTAACTTGTTAACAATATTAACTATATGTATTAAACATACTTGTATTTTCATTAAACACCTTTAACTTGTTAACAATATTAACTATATGTGTTAAACATGCTTGTATTATCTTTAAACACCTTTAACGTATTAACAATATTAACTATATGTGTTAAACATGCTTGTATTATCTTTAAACACCTTTAATGTATTAACAATATTAACTATATGTGTTAAACATGCTTGTATTATCTTTAAACACCTTTAACTTGTTAACAATATTAACTATATGTATTAAACATACTTGTATTTTCATTAAACACCTTTAATGTATTAACAATATTAACTATATGTGTTAAACATGCTTGTATTATCATTAAACACCTTTAACTTGTTAACAATATTAACTATATGTGTTAAACATGCTTGTATTATCATTAAACACCTTTAACTTGTTAACAATATTAACTATATGTATTAAACATACTTGTATTTTCATTAAACACCTTTAATGTATTAACAATATTAACTATATGTGTTAAACATGCTTGTATTATCTTTAAACACCTTTAACTTGTTAACAATATTAACTATATGTGTTAAACATGCTTGTATTATCTTTAACCACCTTTAACTTGTTAACAATATTAACTATATGTGTTAAACATGCTTGTATTATCATTAAACACCTTTAACTTGTTAACAATATTAACTATATGTATTAAACATACTTGTATTTTCATTAAACACCTTTAACTTGTTAACAATATTAACTATATGTATTAAACATACTTGTATTTTCATTAAACACCTTTAACTTGTTAACAATATTAACTATATGTGTTAAACATGCTTGTATTATCTTTAAACACCTTTAACGTATTAACAATATTAACTATATGTGTTAAACATGCTTGTATTATCTTTAAACACCTTTAACTTGTTAACAATATTAACTATATGTATTAAACATACTTGTATTTTCATTAAACACCTTTAATGTATTAACAATATTAACTATATGTGTTAAACATGCTTGTATTATCTTTAAACACCTTTAACTTGTTAACAATATTAACTATATGTGTTAAACATGCTTGTATTATCATTAAACACCTTTAACTTGTTAACAATATTAACTATATGTGTTAAACATGCTTGTATTATCTTTAAACACCTTTAACGTACTAACAATATTAACTATATGTGTTAAACATGCTTGTATTATCTTTAAACACCTTTAACTTATTAATAATATTAACTATATGTGTTAAACATGCTTGTATTATCATTAAACACCTTTAACTTGTTAACAAAAACATATATTTCATAAATAAGTAAATATAAATGATATATATGAATGAGGTAGATCCCCACGACTTGATCAATTGAAAAGTAGCTCGCCTGCAGAAAAAGTGTGAGCACCCCTGGTGTAAAGCGAGAAAAAGTGCTATATAAATAGAATTGACTTCTCCCTCAAGTCCAAACTGAGACTGTCCACCAGGGGGCGTTTAACCTTTTACTCCGACGTGTGAAGTCTTCAATTGAACTTGATGTTTTTGTAAAAAAAAAAGGAGAGAAAGTGGGAAACGTGAGCGAGCGAGCGAGTCACGTGACACTGCCAATATTCACGCAATGTTGCAAAAAGGCCTCGTGAAGATTTTTTTGATCCGTTCGGAGACAAACTATATAGATCGGTGCTGAGGAAAGTGAAACGCTCTTAATTGGCTGCTGATGAAGCGAATTATGACGTCACCCCTCTAGCTGCTGCACCCCTCCCCTCCCCTCCTCCATCACCTCCTCCTCCTCCTCCTCCTCCTCCTCCGTCTTTCTCTCCTACCCCATCCAACATGGCGGCTAAGTCTGATGGAGCAGCGGTGGCTGTGGAAGATGACAACCCGCCCAGGAGCCTCTCGGAGCCGGGACACGCCGCCGCCGCCGCCACCGCCGCCTCCACCCCTGCCGCCGCCGCGGGGCCCCGGCGCGGCCCCGCGGGCGGAGAGGCGTACACGCTGCTGGACTGCTGCTGGGTGCTGTGCGCCCTGCTCGTCTTCTTCTCCGACGGCGCCACCGACCTGTGGCTGGCCGCCGACTACTACCTGCGCGACGACTACTGGTGGTTCGGCCTGACGCTCGTCTTCGTGGTGGTGCCCTCCGCCGTGGTGCAGGTGCTCAGCTTCCGGTGGTTCGTCTACGACTACGCGGAGCTCAGCGGCGCGGCGGCGGCGACCTGCGACGCCGCTTCGGGCACCAAGGACAGCGAGCCGCGGGACGGGGGCGCGGCGGCGGCGGCGGCGGCGGGGACGGCGGGGAACGCCGCCAACGCCACCGCCGCTCCCGCGCCCTCCTGCACGGAGAGAGGCGGGCGACCCCGGAGATGCTGCACGGTGTGCATGTGGCTCTTCCAGTCCGTCCTGCACGTCTTGCAGCTGGGACAAGTGTGGAGGTAAGTCACACACCTCACCTTTTATCTCTTTACCTGGGTTGTGCATCATACATGCTGCTCCATGCAACACACACACACACACACACACACACACACACACACACACACACACACACACACGTGTCTCCTTGATGCATCAGCACACTGCTGCTGCTGTGCATGTGTGTGTGAGTGACGTCACATTTACTTTGATCTGTCTTTCTTGTACTACACTGCAAGAAAATACTCTTTTTTTTTAAAAACTGTTTTAAAAGTACAGAAAACAAGAGCGTAATACGCACGCCACGCCACTAGTTGGCGATGATGCAAAGAAACAGGACTCCCAACATGGCATCAGCCCAGGCCCGGCCCTAACCAATCTGGCGCCCTAGGCAAGATTTTAGATGGCGCCCCCCCCCCACCCCCACATCGGCAGTGAAGTGTATATACTCACAAGAAACCAAATAGCTTTGTCTTTGACCTTTTTTTTTTTTACTTAAAGAAAGCAAATTAACAATCAGAACAGTTAACAAGATAAAAAAAAATATGAATAAATAAATGAATGCAAAAAATAAAAAATGAATATATGAAATACAATATTTTTTACATACATATTGCTTAATTAACATTAATGATGTGCACTTTAACAACTAGGCTTACAACTATACCTAATGGGTGGAAAAGTGACTATTACCTGCAGGGCAAACATTAGCTAACCAGAAGGCAATAACACCTGCTTAAAAGATCTAATACAAATGTCCCTGAGGAATGTAAGGTGGGAGTACTGTAATTACCTAACGTTACATTATTATTTTCCATAATATTACAACAATATTAACCCGACGTTAAAACAGAACTAGCTATTTATTGATTAGCAATTGCCGAATCATGTAACATTAGCTTAATGCTAAAAAGCCAGGTTACTATCACATTCTGTAACAGACAAATAATTTCATGTAGGCTAACGTTACCTACCTGCTACCTCTTGTCTTTTCTCGTTTCTCCTCCTCTTCTTTTCTCTTTTTTCTTCCCTGGGCACCTGACAGTTTTGGCCGTTTTGACATCTTGTGTTGATTTTTTTGATGTGGTGACGTCCAAAAAGAGTCATGATACGGGAAGGGAGGGGGCGCACCGTGGGGCGGGGGGAGAAGGGGGGCGTAATGTTGTAACAAATAATATTTCTATTAAATAGGCTTTACTTTGCATTTTAATTAACGTGAGATTATTTTTTGTATTTAGAAATAATAGTAACAACTTTTTTTTCTCTTTTTTTTCTCCAACATTTGTGGCACTGGCATGGCGCCCCCTGATGGACGGCGCCCTTAGCATTTGCCTATACGGCCTATGCCACGGGCCGGCCCTGCCTTGATGCATCAGCACACTGCTGCTGCTGTGCATGTGTGTGTGTGTGTGTGTGTGCGTGTGTGAGTGACGTCACATTTACTTTGATCTGTCATTGTTCTTGTACTACTACTGCAAGAAAATACTCTTTTTTTTATTTTTTTTAAAACTGTTTTAAAAGTACAGAAAACAAGAGCGTAATATGCAAAGAAACAGGACTCCCAACATGGCATCAGCCTATGTGCGAAATGTGGCGGCGGCGGCGGCGGCGTTGTTGCAACTGGCGTGCGGCAAACAGCTAAAGTCCATACCAGAGACTACACGGCAGGCCCGGGCAATTATTTTGACGCGGGGGGACAAATTTAGAGAAAAAAATGGGGCTGGGGGCCGGTATATCTATCTATCTATGCATACACTATAAATATATATATATATATATATATATATATATATATATATATGTATGTGTGGGGAAAAAAATCACAAGACTATTTCATCTCTACAGGCCTGTTTCATGAGGGGGGGTACCCTCAATCGTCAGGAGATTTTAATGGGAGCATTCGCATACCATGGTTTATATAGGGCACAGAGTGGGTGGGTACA
>NC_084548.2:75070000-75092500 GCF_033978685.3 Nerophis lumbriciformis
CTTTTATACCCAATCATGGCACCCACCTGTTCCCAATTTGCCTGTTCACCTGTGGGATGTTCCAAATAAGTGTTTGATGAGCATTCCTCAACTTTATCAGTATCTATTGCCACCTTTCCCAACTACTTTGTCACGTGTTGCTGGCATCAAATTCTAAAGTTAATGATTATTTGCAAAAAAAAAAAAAAAGTTTATCAGTTTGAACATCAAATATGTTGTCTTTGTAGCATATTCAACTGAATATGGCTTGAAAATGATTTGCAAATCATTGTATTCCGTTTATATTTACATCTAACACAATTTCCCAACTCATATGGAAACGGGGTTTGTAATAGAGAATGTCTCATTTGCACCCCTGCTGGTCAAAATGAGGGTGGTCCCAAAAAGGAGGGATTTTTCACATTGACTGTGTGTCGCTTTTAAAAGTGCTCCCCCTCTGGTCAACATATGTAATAACAAAGTGTGTGTAAAAAATTGAAAACCGCCCCCTTTGGCCAAAATTAATAAAAATAAAATAATATGTATACAGGTAAAAGCCAGTAAATTAGAATATTTTGAAAAACTTGATTTATTTCAGTAATTGCATTCAAAAGGTGTAACTTGTACATTATATTTATTCATTGCACACAGACTGATGCATTCAAATGTTTATTTCATTTAATTTTCATGATTTGAAGTGGCAACAAATGAAAATCCAAAATTCCGTGTGTCACAAAATTAGAATATTACTTAAGGCTAATACAAAAAAGGGATTTTTAGAAATGTTGGCCAACTGAAAAGTATGAAAATGAAAAATATGAGCATGTACAATACTCAATACTTGGTTGGAGCTCCTTTTGCCTCAATTACTGCGTTAATGCGGCGTGGCATGGAGTCGATGAGTTTCTGGCACTGCTCAGGTGTTATGAGAGCCCAGGTTGCTCTGATAGTGGCCTTCAACTCTTCTGCGTTTTTGGGTCTGGCATTCTGCATCTTCCTTTTCACAATACCCCACAGATTTTCTATGGGGCTAAGGTCAGGGGAGTTGGCGGGCCAATTTAGAACAGAAATACCATGGTCCGTAAACCAGGCACGGGTAGATTTTGCGCTGTGTGCAGGCGCCAAGTCCTGTTGGAACTTGAAATCTCCATCTCCATAGAGCAGGTCAGCAGCAGGAAGCATGAAGTGCTCTAAAACTTGCTGGTAGACGGCTGCGTTGACCCTGGATCTCAGGAAACAGAGTGGACCGACACCAGCAGATGACATGGCACCCCAAACCATCACCCAACCATGCAAATTTTGCATTTCTTTTGGAAATCGAGGTCCCAGAGTCTGGAGGAAGACAGGAGAGGCACAGGATCCACGGTGCCTGAAGTCTAGTGTAAAGTTTCCACCATCAGTGATGGATTGGGGTGCCATGTCATCTGCTGGTGTCGGTCCACTCTGTTTCCTGAGATCCAGGATCAACACAGCCGTCTACCAGCAAGTTTTAGAGCACTTCATGCTTCCTGCTGCTGACCTGCTCTATGGAGATGGAGATTTCAAGTTCCAACAGGACTTGGCGCCTGCACACAGCGCAAAATCTACCCGTGCCTGGTTTACGGACCATGGTATTTCTGTTCTAAATTGGCCCGCCAACTCCCCTGACCTTAGCCCCATAGAAAATCTGTGGAAGATGCAGAATGCCAGACCCAAAAACGCAGAAGAGTTGAAGGCCACTATCAGAGCAACCTGGGCTCTCATAACACCTGAGCAGTGCCAGAAACTCATCGACTCCATGCCACGCCGCATTAACGCAGTAATTGAGGCAAAAGGAGCTCCAACCAAGTATTGAGTATTGTACATGCTCATATTTTTCATTTTCATACTTTTCAGTTGGCCAACATTTCTAAAAATCCCTTTTTTGTATTAGCCTTAAGTAATATTCTAATTTTGTGACACACGGAATTTTGGATTTTCATTTGTTGCCACGTCAAATCATCAAAATTAAATGAAATAAACATTTGAATGCATCAGTCTGTGTGCAATGAATAAATATAATGTACAAGTTACACCTTTTGAATGCAATTACTGAAATAAATCAAGTTTTTCAAAATATTCTAATTTACTGGCTTTTACCTGTATAGTGTTTTGGACCAGTTGTTCCTCCCAGTGAATTCAAGTCACAAGTCGCTCCCGAGCTCTTTACGACACTTAAAGCTGAGTTGAAAAACCACCAGACAGAATAGGTATTTTGTAATATATTTGCAAAGCTTTGCAGATATACATTCAGACCAGTCCAGCATAGAACATTCAATTGCGTCGCCAAGATGGTCTGTCCCCCCTCGACCAAAACCCTCTCCCCTCTTAAATCTCTCTAGTCAAAACACATGCACATTATCTCTCTTTCTTACATTCCAAAGCGTCAAGGTTAACACACACAGTCTACTTGCAGACAAACAGAAAGAGAACAAATGGAAAAACACGAGCTGTTTTCAAATATGACTATGAAATAAAAGAAGTAACACTTAAATTCGGATATATGTAAATATCTGCCTCCGACAAGACGTAGTGTAATAACTTGAAGTAAATAATGAAGATTAAAAACCAATTACAAAAAATAAAAATAAAATGTTAAATAATAATTAACTAAAAGCTTACCTTTTTTATATTTGCACAGTATGTACTGTATATATTATTAATGTTGTAAATACTCATCTTTATATATCTAGAAAGGCTGGTCCGAAAGAGGTAGGCATTTTTCTCAGTTCTCAGGAAGGTAACAAATACAAGAATATGTGTGTGTGTGTGTGTGTGTGTGTGTGTGTCAGTTGAAGTCCTCTGGCGGTAACATTCAGTCCCTTTGAGAATATACAGGTTGTTGTTGTTTTTTTAACGTTGTGGCTTAAAATGTCGACATTTGTAGCAGCTTTTTCCACCGAGTTGTGGCAAAAGTTGCAAAGTTTTTACGCATTTTTAAAACAAATTGAGTCAGCTTGTTATTTTGCTTATTTGTTACAATTGTTCAAAGTGACCTCCGAAACCTTAACGGGGTCAAATAATAGTTTTTTTTTTTTTTTTTTTACATTGAACACACTTCTTTGTGGTCTACATCAGTGTTTTTTTAACCATAAGGCGGGGAGCGAAAGATGTGTTCCTCAGCTGTGGTCCGTGTGGTACTGAGTTGTAATACACTTTTCCACCACTTGTGGCAGTAATGATAATATCAAACAGAAGAAGTCCATAACGTAAGTCATAGAGAAGTTTCTTAAGCGCAAGAATTATGACTAAAATGGAGAAGCTGTATTTGTACTTTGATTTTATTGAGTTTACTTAAGAAACGTACATAATAATAATAATAATATTTTTATTATTATTATTATTATTATTATTAACAATATTAATAATAATAATATTTTTATTATTATTATATTATTATTATTATTATTATTATCATTAATAATATTGTTATTGTTATTATTATTATTATTATTATTATTATTATTATTATTATCATTAATAATATTGTTATTGTTATTATTATTATTATTATTAACAATATTAATAATAATAATAATATTATTATTATTATTATTATCATTAATAATATTGTTGTTGTTATTATTATTATTATCATTATTATTATTAATATTGTTATTATTAATTTGTTGGAAATTATTTTTGACACTGTGTGAGTGTATGTCGATTTATTTTTCATCAGCTTTTACGAGCGTCTTGTTTTGCTGTATTTTTAATTAGCTTATATTTTTGTAATCAGCCTGACCTCAGCCTTGATAAAAAAAAGAAAAAAAAGTTTGTGATTAACACATGCTTTTAACAAGGTTCATGTTGTTTAACTGTAAGTAAGTAGGTTACATATAATTATTGAAGACGGTTAAATAAAGAGTAAGATGACTAATTAGGTGTTAATAATGGACCCGGGGGGCCCCTTTGTGGTAGAAAAGTTGGGCCCCCAGATCAAAAAGGTTGACATAACATGCAATGGTGGTCAAAATGCTGCATAGATGATGTTTTACAGACCATCTTCAAGTCAAGCTTCTCTACGTGCCTCCACCTCGGCAGCGTCTTCTCCGTGCCATCTTCATGGTGTCGTTTTTAGCACTTCCATATATAACTAATACCTGTCTACTGACAGGTATTAGTTGGAACTAAACGCTACATCGTTTAGTTCCAACGGAGGATGCATGTGCGTGCGCGAGCCAGTCTGCCCCGCAACAAGAGGATTGGACTGGTGCAAAGCACTTTGGGTAAATTATGTCACAATTGGGCAAATTCCAAACGGCTTGCTTCTCAGATCCCATATCTTCCTGCGCTAAGCAGGGAAGCCCAGACTTCGTCCAGCTCTTCCAGCTGGGAGACATAGTCCCTCCACCGTGTCCCGGGTCTTCCCCGGGGTCTCCTACCGGTCGGACGCGTCCTAAACACCTCCCCAGGGAGGTGTTCGGGCATTCCGGCCGGATGCCTGAACCACATCATCTGTCTCCTCTCAGTGTGGATCTCTTTAATAATAAATGCACTCATGTCGTCTTTAGGTTAAAGTGGAGAGGTAATTAGCTTTTTGGTGAATGATGCGGCCACTTTTGTTACTGGATACTTTCGAGTAAGCTTCTGCCTTGGAGACTTTGTATGTGTAAGTGGTATGTAAATATAATCACTTGTTTATGTTGACAAATGTGCTGTTTTATTAAAGACACTTATTACGTATGTCTAGCTTGTGTGCTATTGTTTGCTTAGCTGTTGTGTAGCCGCAAGCTCCTATTAGCCTGTAGCCTACCATATTTACCCTTTGTGAACGACTAAAATACAAGACCTTGTGCGCTTATTTAGATGTTAAGTGCAGCTTTTGCCCAAATAAACACGCTGCAGGACCGTTTTTATCGAAGCTTATATCCGACATTTTATAAAACCCAACACCAGTGAAGTTGGCACCTTGTGTAAATGGTAAATAAAAACAGAATATAATGATTTGCAAGACCACAGAACACTTTTCCACTTTGCATCAGTCCATCTAGGACAGTGGTTCTCAAACTTTTTTTATCATCCCCCACTTTGGACAAGGGGGAGTTTTCTAGCCCCACCTGCCCCCATCGCCCCAACAGAGCGCTAATGCCAAGCTTTAACATTTTCAAATTTATTGAACATCAAGTTGTATACATTCAAACTCAATAACATAAAATAACATTAAGTTCAATAATAAATAAAATAACTGTGCAGCTGTGGTATAACTTGCATCAAGTTCAATAATAAATAAAATAACTTCCATCAAGTTCAATAATAAATAAAACAAAAGTGTTATAACTTGCATCAAGTTCAATAATAAATCAAAAAAAGTGTTATAACTTGCATCACGTTCAATTTTAAATCTAAAAAACTGTTATAACTTGCATCAAGTTCAATAATAAATCAAAAAAAGTGTTATAACTTGCATCACGTTCAATAATAAATCCAAAAAGTGTTATAACTTGCATCAAGTTCAATAATAAATCAAATAAAAGTGTTATAACTTGCATCAAGTTCAATAATAAATCAAAAAAAGTGTTATAACTTGCATCAAGTTCAATAATAAATCAAAAAAGTGTTATAACTTGCATCAAGTTCAATAATAAATCAAAAAGTGTTATAACTTGCATCAAGTTCAATAATAAATCAAATAACTTGCATCAAGTTAAAAAATAAATCAAAAAAAGTGTTATAACTTGCATCAAGTTCAATAATAAATCAAAAAGTGTTATAACTTGCATCAAGTTCAATAATAAATCAAATAACTTGCATCAAGTTCAAAAATAAATCAAAAAAAGTGTTATAACTTGTATCAAGTTCAATAATAAATCAAATAAAAGTGTTATAACTTGCATCAAGTTCAATAATACATCAAATAACTTGCATCAAGTTCAATAATAAGTCAAAAAAAGTGTTATAACTTGCATCAAGTTCAATAATAAATAAAACAAAAGTGTTATAACTTGCATCAAGTTCAATAATAAATCAAAAAAAGTGTTATAACTTGCATCAAGTTCAATAATAAATCAAATAACTTGCATCAAGTTCAATAATAAATCAAAAAAAGTGTTATAACTTGCATCAAGTTCAATAATAAATAAAACAAAAGTGTTATAACTTGCATCAAGTTCAATAATACATCAAAAAAAGTGTTATAACTTGCATCAAGTTCAATAATAAATCAAATAACTTGCATCAAGTTCAATAATAAATACAATAAAAGTGCCACTTTGCAATCTTTGCAAAAAAAAAAGGAGGAGCTATGCATTTGGCAAGACAGGGCAAGTGACAGCACTTTCTCCCAGGAGAGCCACCTTGCTTCACTGTGAAACAGCACGGCTGTATGACCAGCTCCCATTTCCTCACACAGTGCAGAGAACAGTCGCACTTTCAGTGGTCGTGTTTTGATCAAATTTACCGCGCTCACAACATCTGTTAAAACCTCATTGAGTTCGGGGCTGAGCTGCCTTGACGCGAGTGCTTCCCGGTGAATGACACAGTGTGTGCCCGTCACATTTTTGTTTCTCTGCAGGCGCTGGCTCTGGCTCGACGACCTTTGAGGTCGCTTAGCCCCGCCCCCATTAGTTACTGTTGCTATGTCTGTCAAACTTTCGCTCCTACCGAGAAATATATAGCCTACAGTAAAAATAAGTACCGGTAATTTCCATTTATTTATATAGCGGATTTCACAGACAGAATCACAAAGTGATTTACAGTGTGTATAGAAAATGAAAGCATAGTAAAAAAATAATCTAAGAATATAATAATTTAAAAAAAAAATTTAAAGTGAAATTTCCTCCTGTTCCTCGCGCCCCACCTGTCATGTCTCTATTCCCCACCAGTGGGGCGCGCCCCACACTTTGAGAAACGCTGATCTAGGATGAGCTCAGGCCCAGCGAAGCCGGCGGCGTTTCTGGGTGTTGTTGATAAATGGCTTCCGCTTTGCATAGTGGAGTTTTAACTTGCACTTACAGACGTAGCGACCGACCGTAGTTACCGACAGTGGCTTTCTGAAGTGTCCCTGGGCCCATGTGGTGATATCCTTTACACACTGATGTCGCTTTTTGATGCAGCAGCGCCTGAGGGTTGGCAAGTACGCCGGAGACATCAGCAGAATGTGATCATTATTTTTTCCATTTGTGCATATTTTTTTATTGACATGACAAATGTTTTGATGATATGATATTTGATGCTCATAACTTGCTGCTGAGCTGATTGTGTTGCGTGTTGTGACGACAAAGACAGTACAACTTTCATGCATGCGCAAATATTTCCTCCACTGGCTAAAAACGTAATACTGCATTTTATTTTGAAGCTTTGTGTTATGGTTGGAGGAGGGAGGTGTGACGACACAGTTCCACAAGAGGGCAATGTTGCTCTATGATTTATTCTATATATATATATACACAATATAATAATGAAACAATACTAATAAATAAACTATAGAATGGTGTGTGACAAAATCCAAGAGTGTGTGTGGGATTAGCTGTAGTGTGTGTTACCTATTGTTGTGTTGGGCGAGAGGAGGGACAAAGCAGGAAGGCAGTCCGTGGTCAGGCAGATAGTCAGGGGCTAAGCAGGGCGAAGATCGTCAGTGTCCATGCGAGAGGTTCGAGATCCAAGGGAGGCAGTCCAGAATCCAGAGGGGAACAACAGGCGAACTCGGGAAAAGGACAACACGAACATCAGACACGGAAACAAGGAAGTCACAGGGGAAGAGCGAGTACGCGGATAGAAGCCAGACAAGGGGTGCTTACTGGGGCAACTAATGGTTAAGTTCCGGCCAGGATCCTTGGGTCCACTGGTCTTTATACCGCTCGCCCTCATCAGTCCCAGGTGTGCAGATTGCTGATCGCCTACAGCCTTGCCGGCATGTGGGCGTGACGCGGCGCGCTGCCAACGGAGGTGCTGGCATACCCAGCTGCCAGAGAAAAGCGGGTTCGAGCCCACGCCGTGACACTTTGAAGGGTATTGTGGCCAAACTGCTCCATTTTTCTTTCATATGACCACAGAACTTTCCTCCAGAAGGTCTTATTTTTCTCCATTTGATGTCAGATGAAACAAAAATGGAGCTGTTTGGCCACAATACCCAGCAACATGTTTGGAGGAGAAAAGGTGAGGCCTTTAATCCCAGGAACACCATACCTACCGTCAAGCATGGTGGTGGTAGTATTATGCTCTGGGCCTGTTTTGCTGCTAATGGAATTGCTGCTTTAAATGGGACAATGAAAAAGCTCCAAATTCTTCAGGACAAGCTAAAATCATCAGCCCAGAGGTTGGGTCTTGGGCGCAGTTGGGTGTTCCAACAGGACAATGACCTCAAACTAGGGGTGTAACGGTACGTGTATTTGTATTGAACCGTTTCCGTACGGGGGTGTCGGTTCGGTTCGGAGGTGTACCGAACGAGCTAGGATAGACTGACCATACGTCCTCTTTTCACCGGACATGTCCTCTTTTGCGGGCGTGTCCGGGCGGAGTTTCTTAAATGCCTCAAATGTCCGGCATTTTGAGTTAGGGTTGCATGTATTTTCAATGTGCGTTCAGGGTTAAGAAGGGGTTAAAAACAAAACAAACAGCAGCATTGGTGAGGGAGGGGCAGAGACAGAGAGAGAGAGAGAGAGTTATGATAAACTGCTTTTTATCCATAGATTTATCACATTTAATTTGTTATTATCTATAGCAGGGGTGTCAAAAGTGTGCCCCGGAGGCCATTTGCGGCCCACAGCTAATGTTTTAAAGGCCCACGGCACATTCTAAAAATACTATGCAAATAAACAAAAACATAACAAAAGTGAAATAAAAAAAGCTTAAATGTAATTTAGAAAAAGTTGCAATGTTGACTAATAAAACAAAGCTGTTTTTTTTCTGTCATTGCTCAAAACATAATATTGAATCAAAATCAATGTTATTATGAATTATTGACCTATCCAAGGTTCCCATTACTTCACATCAAATATTACACTAAGAACAATATTTTTGGTGGAAGATTTTGCAAATTTGGTAAATAAATAACCCCAAAAATTTATATTTTGTTGTTTTCTTACTGTACCGAAAATGAACCGAACCGTGACCTCTAAACCGAGGTACGTACCCAACCCACATTTTTGTGTACCGTGACACCCCTACCCCAAACACAGGTCAAAAGTGGTAAAGGAATGGCTAAATCAGGCTAGAATGAAGGTTTTTAGAATGGCCTTCCCAAAGTCCTGACTGAAACGTGTGGACAATGCTGAAGAAACAAGTCCATGTCAGAAAAAAAAAACACATTTAGCTGAACTGCACCAATTTTGTGGTCAAAAATCCAAGCAGAAGCTTGTGGATGGCTACCAAAAGCGCCTTATTGCAGTATATATATATATATATATATATATATATATATATATATATATATATATATATATATATATATATATATATATATATATATATGTATGTATGTGTGGGGAAAAAAATCACAAGACTACTTCATCTCTACAGGCCTGTTTCATGAGGGGGGGTACCCTCAATCATCAGGAGATTTTAATGGGAGCATTCACATACCATGGTTTATATAGGGCACAGAGTGGGTGGGTACATGCTGGCGTAGGGGCGTGGTGATTGGCTCATGTGTTACCTAGGAGGTGTTTCCGTCTGTGGCGGCATGCTGTTACAATTTCGCTGCGCTTGTTGAGGGATGACAGGTCTGGACGGTAAATAATAAACAGTTTCTCTTTCAAGCATAGGTTGCATCTTTTATTACCACTATTGTAAGGTGTGCTGGATGCAAGAATTTGCCATGTTATTGAATATTCAACATTATTGTCTTTGAGGTCCCAAATGTGTTTGCTGAGTTCTGTGGTATTTCGCAGGTTTTGGTTCCTGAAAGAAGCCTTGTGATTGTTCCATCTGGTTTTAAACTCTTCCTCGGTTAATCCTACATATGTGTCGGATGTGTTAATGTCCTTGCGTGTTACCTTAGATTGGTAAACAACTGATGTTTGTAAGCACCCCCCGTTGAGAGGGCAATCAGGTTTCTTTCGACAGTTACAGTCTTTGTTGGTTTTGGAGTCGCTCTGTCTGGGGGCCGACGGCTCATTTGCAATTGTTTTGTTGTGGTTTGAGATGATTTGTCGTATATTGTTCATGCAGCTGTAGCTCAATTTAATGTTGTTCTTGTTGAATACTTTTCTTAGGGTGTTGTCTTTGGGAAAGTGTTTGTCAATCAGATTGAGGAATTTGTGTCCAATGTTAGTTGAGACGTTTTTGCTGTATGGGGGGTTGTACCAGATGATGTCGTTTCGTTTTCTGTTCTTTTTTGGCTGGTTTCCTGGCGTGGGTTCATAGGTGAGGGTGAAATTGTATCCGCTTTCATCAAGGGCTTTTTGGTACGGGGGGGTATATTTGTATATATATACAAACCCCGTTTCCATATGAGTTGGGAAATTGTGTTAGATGTAAATATAAACGGAATACAATGATTTGCAAATCATTTTCAAGCCATATTCAGTTGAATATGCTACAAAAAACAACATATTTGATGTTCAAACTCATAAACTTCTTTTTTTTTTTGGCAAATAATCATTAACTTAGAATTTGATGCCAGCAACACGTGCCAAAGTAGTTGGGAAAGGGCATGTTCACCACTGTGTTACATGGCCTTTCCTTTTAACAACACTCAGTAAAGGTTTGGGAACTGAGGAGACACATTTTTGAAGTGGAATTCTTTCCCATTCTTGCTTGATGTACAGCTTAAGTTGTTCAACAGTCCGGGGGTCTCCGTTGTGCTATTTTAGGCTTCATAATGCCCCACACATTTTCAATGTCTGGACTACAGGCAGGCCAGTCTAGTACCCACACTCTTTTACTATGAAGCCACGTTGATGGAACACGTGGCTTGGCATTGTCTTGCTAAAATAAGCAGGGGCGTCCACGATAACCTTGCTTGGATGGCAACATATGTTGCTCCAAAACCTGTATGTACCTTTCAGCATTAATGGTGCCTTCACAGATGTGTAAGTTACCCATGTCTTGGCCACTAATACACCCCCATACCATCACACATGCTGCCTTTTACACTTTCACCCTAGAACAATCCGGATGGTTCTTTTCCACTTTGGTCCACAGTTTCCAAAAACAATTTGAAGTGTGGACTCGTCAGACCACAGAACACTTTTCCACTTTGTATCAGTCCATCTTAGATGAGCTCAGGCCCCAGCGAAGCCGAAGGCGTTTCTGGGTGTTGTTGATAAACGGTTTTCGCCTCGCATAGGAGAGTTTTAACTTGCACTTACAGATGTAGCGACCAACTGTAGTTACTGACAGTGGCTTTCTGAAGTGTTCCTGAGCCCATGTGGTGATATCCTTTACACACTGATTGTCGCTTGTTGATGCAGTACAGCCTGAGGGATCGAAGCTGCTTACGTGCAGTGATTTCTCCAGATTCTCTGAACCCTTTGATGATATTACGGAGCGTAGATGGCGAAATCCCTAAATTCCTTGCAATAGCTGCTTGAGAAAGGTTTTTCTTAAACTGTTCAACAATTTGCTCAGGCATTTGTTGACAAAGTGGTGACCCTCGCCCCGTCCTTGTTTGTGAATGACTGAGCATTTCATGGACTCTACTTTCATACCCAATCATGGCACCCACCTGTTCCCACCTGTGTAAGTGTTTGATGAGCATTCCTCAACTTTATCAGTATTTATTGCCACCTTTCCCAACTTCTTTGTCACGTGTTGCTGGCATCAAATTCTAAAGTTAATGATTATTTGCAAAAAAAAAAAAATAAAGTTTATGAGTTTGAACATCAAATATGTTGTCTTTGTAGCATATTCAACTGAATATGGCTTGAAAATGATTTACAAATCATTGTATTCCGTTTATATTGACACAATTTCCCAACTCATATGGAAACGGGGTTTGTATATACTGTATATATATATATATATATATATATTTATATATATGTCTTAATAAGGTTATCCAAAAAATAGTGCTCGATACCGTAGTAGAGCGCAATATATGTATGTGTGTGAAAAAAAAATCACAAGACTATTTCATCTCTACAGGCCTGTTTCATGAGGGGGGGTTCCCTCAATCATCAGGAGATTTTAATGGGAGCATTCACATACCATGGTTTATATAGGGCACAGAGTGGGTGGGTACAGGCTGGCGTAGGGGCGTGGTGATTGGCTCATGTGTTACCTAGGAGGTGTTTCCGTCTGTGGCGGCATGCTGTTACAAGTTCGCTGCGCTTGTTGAGGGATAACAGGTCTGGACGGTAAATAATAAACAGTTTTTCTTTCAAGCATAGGTTGCATCTTTTATTACCACTATTGTAAGGTGTGCTGGATGCAAGAATTTGCCATGTTATTGAATATTCAACATTATTGTCTTTGAGGTCCCAAATGTGTTTGCTGAGTTCTGTGGTATTTCACAGGTTTTTGTTCCTGAAAGAAGCCTTGTGATTGTTCCATCTGGTTTTGAATTCTCCCTCGGTTAATCCTACATATGTGTCGGATGTGTTAATGTCCTTGCGTATTACCTTAGATTGGTAGACAACTGATGTTTGTAAGCACCCCCCGTTGAGGGGGCAATCAGGTTTCTTTCGACAATTACATCCTTTGTTGGTTTTGGAGTCGCTCTGTCTGAGGGCCGACGGCTCATTTGCAATTGTTTTGTTGTGGTTTGAGATGATTTGTCGTATATTATATATAATCTAAGGTAATACGCAAGGACATTAACACATCCGACACATATGTAGGATTAACCGAGGGAGAATTCAAAACCAGATGGAACAATCACAAGGCTTCTTTCAGGAACAAAAACCTGCGAAATACCACAGAACTCAGCAAACACATTTGGGACCTCAAAGACAATAATGTTGAATATTCAATAACATGGCAAATTCTTGCATCCAGCACACCTTACAATAGTGGTAATAAAAGATGCAACCTATGCTTGAAAGAGAAACTGTTTATTATTTACCGTCCAGACCTGTCATCCCTCAACAAGCGCAGCGAAATTGTAACAACATGCCGCCATAGACGGAAACACCTCCTAGGTAACACATGAGCCAATCACCACGCCCCTACGCCAGCCTGTACCCACCCACTCTGTGCCCTATATAAACCATGGTATGCGAATGCTCCCATTAAAATCTCCTGACGATTGAGGGTACCCCCCTCATGAAACAGGCCTGTAGAGATGAAATAGTCTTGTGATTTTTTCCCACACATACATATATATATATATATATATGTATGTAGAGAGAGAGAGGCCAATTAAAAATGAGCTGCAGACCACAAATGGGCCCCGGGTTGCACTTTGGCCACGTGTGTATTGCTGATACTTGTGAGAGTATTAAAGATGGAGATTTACTGAACGCCAGCTCATTCTGGAAGCGAGCACCAGGGACTTGACGTAATTATGTGCAGAGATTGTAATAATGATCAACGGCAACGTGCTGAGGCAGCACATTCGCCGTGGAGGGAAGTGGCACGCCAGGACCTGGTGCTCTACACAACACAACGCAACATCACCAATGTAGAGAAAAGAGCTGTCAAATATTGGCTCAAATATGCATCCAATAGTGGCTTCTTGTGAAGGTTCAACTCAGGGTGTGGAAACCCTTTAGGTACCATAGGGCAGTGCCCCCCCCCCCCCGGTACCGGTCCGTGACACATTTTCTAGCGGGCCGCACAGAAACATGAATTAATTAAAGCTGCAAGCAGCATTGGTGGGGCCCCCGTATTTGGCAGGTGCTAGTCCTAAGTGTCCCAATACTTTTGTCTACTTTTAGTCTGAAGTGTCCCAAGACTTTTGTCTAGTGTACCTACCTTGTCTGCATTGTGTGGGCACGTTGGTGCTTCCTGCTTTTAAGCAGCCATCTTAAAAAAAACAGCAGCGCAGCAGCATCAGCGCAGCGGGTCTTTGAAGGGTCATAAAATCAAAACCGGAGCAGGTATTAAAACGCTGTTCTGTTATTTTATACACAAGGGTTTAATCTCTCTCCTGTGTTAGTTTGAAGCCGAAACGACACAAAAAAAATTTGTTTTGAAGGGGGAATAGCAAACTTCCTGTTGATTTTTGCTGGGGGTTGTCAATGTATGAAATGTAGGTCTAAGTGAGACCTACATAGAGGTTTTTGTTTCATGTCTCTCCGACCTTCCCAGTGGGAGTTACAGGCAGTTTTGTCAGTTTTTTCATCCGAGGAGCAGTTTTTTGTGCGTTTCATTAAAAAATTGCGCTAGAGCACAATTTTGAGATTTGGGGTTAGGTTTTTTTATTAGATCACAATTCTTGCCAGTCCTGATGTGTGTGTTCAGTTTGGTGAGTTTTGAAGCATGTTAAGGGGGTCAAATTACAGCTCAAAGAGGCAAAAGTGACTGTTTTTAGTACTTTTTTGTCTTGAAGGGGGAATTGCCAACTTCCTGTTGATTTTTGCCCGAGAATATACTATTATGAAATCTAGGTCTAAGTCACACCTACATAAAGGTTTTTGTTTCATGTCTCTCCGACCTTCCTAGTGGGAGTTACAGGCAGTCTAGTTTTTTTTTTCGTACCTCAGGACCCAACTTTTCCACTACAGAGGGACCACTCCAATATTAACACTGAATAGGGGATTTTGCACTTGATTTTGATAATATTCAATAAAATAAATGATATAAAAACATGTGTTAATCACAAAGATTATTATTAATTTAAGAAATAAACCTTAGGCTTAGGTCAGGCTGATTAGGAAAAGAAGTACTAACCAAATAAACAATACATTTACATACAATGCGTATTACGTTGTGCTAAAACAAATAAACTGAATTAATATAAAATATTTTCTTCACTAAACTGTCAATAAAATGAAAGTGCAAATGGAAATACAGCTTCACAACTTTAGTCATAATATGGTATTTTTATTTTTATTTTTTTTAATTTATTTTTGTCATCAAAAAAAAAATATATATATATATATATATATATTGATATATAATGTAGGAACCAGAATATTAAAAACAGAAAGAAACAACCTTTTTGTGTGAATGAGTGTAAATGGGGGAGGGAGTTTTTTTGGGTTGGTGCACTAATTAAAAGTGTATCTTGTGTTTTTTATGTTGATTTAATAAAAAATAAAAATAAATGTTTTTTTTTTTTTTTTTTTAATTTCTTGTGCGACCCAGTACCAATTGATCCACAGACCGGTACCGGGCCGCGGCCCGGTGGTTGTGGCCCACTGCCATAGAGGACCAAACAGGCATGACGGTGTGTCATCACATGGTGACATTGCTGGTTTTAGGAGCAGAGGAGCATGTATGGCAGCGCACACACACAGAGTACTTACAAGCAGACACAGCGTGTAGACAGAAAAGGGAGAATGGACGCATTTTGGTGTAAAAAGTCAAGATAAAGGTGAAGTTATAACAGCTAACGTCCATCCACAGTGTTTTAGCTACTTCTAAATCACTAATCCTGGCCTCCATGGCAACAAATAAAGTAAGTTTCTTCCAAGTAGCATTATCACTGGAGGAGGAGGAATAGCTAAACATGCTTCACTACACACCATAGGAGGATACAATAGCTCACCGCCGTCACAATGTAAACAAATACCATGGGTGGATCTACATCTGACATCCACTGTAACGATACCAAGTATCTAGTCGATACTACTATGATTACATCGATATTTTTTAGCATCATAAAATCTTTTTTCATTAAAAAAAAAATTCATATTATGTTTATAAAGTCAGGAAATACGTCCCTGGACATATGAGGAGTTTGAATATGACCAATGTATGAGCCTGTAACTACTTGGTATCGGGTCGATACCTAAATGTGTGGTATCATCCAAAACTAATGTCAAGTATCAAAGAAGAGAAGAATAAGTGATTATTACATTTTAACAGAAGTGTAGATATAACATGTTAAAACAGAAAATAAGCAGATATTAACAGTAAATGAACAAATAATCAATTTTTACAGTTTGTCCCTCATAATGTGTACAAAATAATAGGTGTATAAATGACACAATATGTTACTGCATAGACTAATTAGGAGTCTTTGTTTGTTTACTTACTACTAAAAGACAAGTTGTCTAGTATTTTATTTAAGGACTAAATGACAATAATAAACATATGTTTCATGTACACTAACATTTTTTTGTTCAAATAAAGACAATAATGCCAATTTTTTGTGGTTCCCTTTATTTTGAAAAGTATCGGAAGTATTGAAATAAATGTTGGTGCCCGTACTGGTAGCAAACTATCGGTGTCGGGACAACCCTAGACACAATCCAAACAACCTTCCCTAGTCATGGTGCAAAAAAAAAAAAAAGCAAAATTGTGGATATGTGTGAACTTTGTATATATTATGAAACATTTTTACAGTTTGTCCCTCCATAATGTGTACACAATAATAGGTGTATAAATGACACAATATGTTACTGCATAGACTAATTAGGAGTCTTTGTTTGTTTACTTACTACTAAAAGACAAGTTGTCTAGTATGTTCACTATTTTATTTAAAGGACTAAATGACAATAATAAACACATGTTTCATGTACACTAACATTTTTTGTTACAATAATGACATTTTTTGTGGTCCCCTTTATTTAGAAAAGTATGGAAATACATTTTGGTACCGGTACCGGACCAACATATTGGTATGGTGACAACTCTAACCCTGATGTATCCTAATGTTATGACTAGCTAATAAACCAAAGCCTTTACTTTGAAAGGGTGGCGAAAGACAGGAAGTAGGTTTACATTCCACACCGTTAGCCTCTGCTTGGCTTCCTTCCGCACGTGTGTGTGATACTGAAGAATGTTCAAAGATTGCCTGTGTCATGTCTGTGTAATCATGTTTTGTCTTAGTCATGTTTTGTTTAGTTATTGGACTCTTTAGTTTATGGCTTTTCACTCCCTTGTCTTGTTTCCATGATTACCCCATTAGTTTCACCTGTTCCACGTTTGGACTCATTGTGCACTCTTGTTTGTCACCATAGCAACCCATTAGTTTTCACCTGCCACGTCACGCACCTGTTTCACGTTTTGAGTCACGCACCTGTTTTCGTTAATCATGTCTGTAGTATTTAAGTTCATTGTTTTTCAGTTTGTCTTGCTGGTGACATCCCCGCATTTATGCTCTGCACAGTTCTGACTCTTTTTTTCATGTCCATCGTTCACGCCGCTCCTTTTTGTCCATGCCAAGTAAGTTTTGTTTATTATTGCCACAGTTAGTGTTTTTTTGTTGTTCATAGTTTTTGCCTTTGTGCAAGTATTTGGTTTCATAGTTTGTTCTCCGCCATTGTGCGCGCCTTTTGTTTACTTCCTTTTTTTTTGTAGTTTAAATAAAAATGTACTTACATTCCCGTCTCGCCCGAGCCAACTTTCCGTTGCATCCCGGAAAAGCAAACACCCAGGACCAAGTCTTGACAGCCTATATAATTATTGGATGATTAATGGGGGGGCCACAGTTTGACACCGGAACAGATTATTTCTATACATTGAAAAAAGTTTCCCAATGAAACGGGTAAAAAGTGGCAGATGGGGGGATACGTCGTGGTGGTCTATGGTAAGAAGACAGTGACCGTGACATGGATACATTTTGACAGTTTTCTGGCATTTCGAGGGTTTCCCTTCTGTGCCAGACCAGATCGATCAATCAATCAATCAATTGATTCTCAGGAGTGTGTGTGTGTGTGTGTGTGTGTGTGTGTGTGTGTGTGTGTGTGTGTGTGTGTGTGTGTGTGTGTGTGTGTGCGCGCGCATCATTGCCCTCATATTTCATTTTAATTTCACCGGCCTGTCACTTACGCTGACTAAAAGACGGTTGCCGTGGGTAACGAGGGCTTGACGGCTGTTTAACAGATGAGAAAGCGAGCCGTGTTTTTATGATCAGTATTGAATGTTTTTATGATCAGTATTGAATGTTTTTATGATCAGTATTGAATGTTTTTATGATCAGTATTGAATGTTTTTATGATCAGTATTGAATGTTTTTATGATCAGTATTGAATGTTTTTATGATCAGTATTGAATGTTTTTATGATCAGTATTGAATGTTTTTATGATCAGTATTGAATGTTTTTATGATCAGTATTGAATGTTTTTATGATCAGTATTGAATGTTTTTATGATCAGTATTGAATGTTTTTATGATCAGTATTGGATGTTTTTATGATCAGTATTGGATGTTTTTATGATCAGTATTGAACGCATGTCCAGTGTTCATATCATGAATTGTGTGTATGAAAAACATGGCAGAAGATGACCATAACGTACATTATGGTCGTCTACTGTCATTGATTTATTTTATTTTTTTTGCAGCTGCTAACGGCGCACTCACTTTATGGAAATTGATAACATGCCTCATATTTTCGATGATGACAACTGTATGCACAATTATTGGGTTACATGATGAAGAATCAATAATCTTTCTCCATAAGATATGTATGCATATATATATATATATATATATATATATATATATATATATATATATATATATATATATATATATATATATATATATATATATATATATATACACACACAGTATATATATATATATATATATATATATATATATATATATATATATATATATATATATATATATACACACACACAGTATATATATATATATATATATATATATATATATATATATATATATATATATATATATATATATATATATATATATATATATATATATATATATATATATATATATATATATATATATATATATATATGTCTTAATAAGGTTATCCAAAAAATAGTGCTCGATACCGTAGTAGAGCGCAATATATGTATGTGTGGGAAAAAAATCACAAGACTATTTCATCTCTACAGGCCTGTTTCATGAGGGGGTTCCCTCAATCATTAGGAGATTTTAATGGGAGCATTCACATACCATGGTTTATATAGGGCACAGAGTGGGTGGGTACAGGCTGGCGTAGGGGCGTGGTGATTGGCTCATGTGTTACCTAGGAGGTGTTTCCGTCTGTGGCGGCATGCTGATACAATTTCGCTGCGCTTGTTGAGGGATGACAGGTCTGGACGGTAAATAATAAACAGTTTCTCTTTCAAGCATAGGTTGCATCTTTTATTACCACTATTGTAAGGTGTGCTGGATGCAAGAATTTGCCATGTTATTGAATATTCAACATTATTGTCTTTGAGGTCCCAAATGTGTTTGCTGAGTTCTGTGGTATTCCGCAGGTTTTGGTTCCTGAAAGAAGCCTTGTGATTGTTCCATCTGGTTTTGAATTCTCCCTCGGTTAATCCTACATATGTGTCGGATGTGTTAATGTCCTTGCGTGTTATATAGTATATATATATATACATATAAATATATGTATATATTTATATGTATATATATATGTATATATATATTTATACATATATACATACATATATTTATACATATATACAGTATATACATACATATATGTATATATGTATATATATATACATATATACCAGTGACGTGCAGTCACTAGAGTGGAAAGAAAAAAAAATGTAAAAAGAAAAACAAATAATTCAATTGTTATATGTATCCAGTGATTATACTATAAAGTTATTTTCCATTTAACTTCACCAGTTTTAGATTATTTGTATTCAAAATTGCTGAATTTTCACATTTGCCGTTCAAATACTGAGAAGAGACGGTGCGGTGAGGCAGCAGCCAGTTGAGCCTCACCATGGATTGCGCGATGACTCGGCTAACTGCTGGCCTGCTGTGCAGTGAGACCGTATTGCTATATGAATTATATTATACATTTCCATAGTTTAGTTAGCTGAGGTATATAATGTACAGTGTATTTTGTCAACAACTGTATGTGTGTAAAGTATTTCTTGTGCTGAGCGATCATAAAACGGCTGCAAAAGACGCACTGGCTGAGGCTCGCAGTAATCCGCCTCCTGCACCCCCGCCGTAGAATGCAACCCCTGACGGGAGTGTTATATCAACTAAAGCCCGCACTTAAACTTTCCACGTGCAAGATTGAATCTATCTAAAAAAGTTATTTCATAAGAAGCCAAAAAGTGCAAAAACAATAATGTTGGTGTTGGAGGAGTTGTGAATGACTGCAGGGCCACAACATTAGGTACACCTGCAGACTGCAGGTGTATCAAATTCACAACTCCTCCAACACGAACATTATTGTTTTTGCCCTTTTTGGCTTCTTATGAAATAACTTTTGTAACCTATTTTCATGGGCTTTCCTCTTTGTGATGTTAAGTTCCTGTCATGCGCTGTTATACAGTCTATGCCTTGAGCTCTTATTTTGAAGGCGCTAAGAGCGGAAGTGATGACACGTTGGAGTGGAGCGGAGGTTTTTGAAAGAAGGTAAATAAAGTGGTCCTCGTGTAAACTGGAGCCTCCGTGTTTGTTATTTTGTAGTTTCATACAGTATAGGCCACATTTATAAACCCTCGGTTACACTTTTTTTAAATAGATTCAATCTTGCACGTGGAAAGTTGAAGTGAGGGCTTTAGTTGCGGCGCATGGACTTCATTTATAAGTAAAGGTAAGACCATTATAACGGTTTTTTTTATTAAATGTGCTTTTTTTGTGTGCTACAGTTTATATGTGTAAAGTTAAAGTAGCAATGATTGTCACACACACACTAGGTGTAATGAAATTTGTCTTCTGCATTTGACCCAACCCCTTGTTCACCCCCTGGGAGGTGAGGGGAGCAGTGGGCAGCAGCGGCGCCGCGCCCGGGAATCATTTTTGGTGATTTAACCCCCAATTCCAAGCCTTGATGCTGAGTGCCAAGCAGGGAAGAATGCTGGTATGAGCTTTTAAACATAACCCGTTAACTGCTGCCAATCAAATGGTGAATAAGATACTCTTTAGGGTTCATATGTTTGTACATCTGACTGTGATGAAGTCAGTGCCTCACCAGCCATCAACCTCACCGCACGTCACTGATATATACATTATATACATATATATATATACACACATACATATATATATACAAAAACAGGACAAAATTATAACGAAAAAAAAAAAGGAAATGAGTAAAAAAATAAAAGCATCAAAATACATTTACTATTAGCATAAAAGTCATTCACAATTCAGTTACATAGACATGAAAATAGTGAACATCCCGCATCGCATTACTCAAAAGCTGAGTGACTTTTTTTTACACTTTGTTCCTGTTAATTATTTACCTGATCTTGAATACCTGAAGTATCAAAGTATCGATTTTTTTGATTTTAGAACCGATACGACCGCATACATATCTGGTATCGGCGTCGATATTTCAGTATCGATCCGCACGGCACTCGTTCCCGCGGCCGATGCTGCTAACTAGCTGCGCGCGTCTTTATGCGGGCGTGTCTCGCCGGCCGTCCACACGGAGGTTGATGGAAAAATCAATAGAGTTATCGATTATGAATAAAAAAAATAAAAAAAAGGCCTGCGGGGGAAAGTGTTGATGATGCGCGTCTCATGTTTGTCTGTCAGACGCTGCTGAATTATTCACTGCCGCCCTCTGGGGAGCTGTCAATCACACGTGATGTGTGTGTGTGTGCACGTTCTAGGTATGGCGAAGGCCGACACGTTTTTCTACCTGCTATCGTCATTGGCTCCGACGTCAAAATCAATAGCAGTGTTGGCTTGAAAAAGAGAAACATACATCATATTAAACGAACAAGAGCGTTTACTAGGGTTCTACCATATACCAGTACTAGTGTAGTACCGCCATACTAATGCAGCATATTCTGTACTATACCACCTCCTTTACTTACTACTAAAAGACAAGTTGTCTAGTATGTTCACTATTTTATTTAAGGACTAAATTACAATAATAAACATATGTTTCATCTACACTAACATTTTTTTGTTCAGATAAAGACAATAATGACATTTTTTTGTGGTCCCCTTTTTTTAGAAAAGTGTCAAAAATTATCGAAAAGTATCGAAAAGTATCGAAAAGTATCAAAATACATTTTGGTACCGGTACCAAAATATTGGTATCGGGACAAGCCTACTAGGAACATAATAAAACAATCACTTACTGTACAATGTCTGCTCTCACTGGGATGCAGACTGGTGGGATGTTTATAAATTCCCGTTTTGAAAAGTATCGAAATACCTTTTAGTAGCAGCATGGTATGGAGACAAACCCAGGAGACACACTTTCTGTTCCGCCGCTCCCAGTCTGTGGAACGCTCTCCCTGACCACCTGAGGGCGCCACAGACTGTGGATGCTTTTAAAAAAGGCTTAAAAACCCTTCTTTAAAAAAATTTTTTAAAAAAAAAGGTGCCGCCATAGAGCGTCTTTTCGTGTCTTTTTCGCCATCTCGTTTCATGTACCCTAACATTTTTTGTTAGAATAAAGACAATAATTTAAAAAATGTTGTTGGTCCCCTTTATTTAGAAAAGTATCGAAATACCTTTTAGTAGCGGCACCAAAATATTGGTATGGAGACAAACCCAGGAGACACACTTTCTGCTCCGCCGCTCCCTGTCTGTGGAACTGCTCTCCCTGACCACCTGAGGGCACCACAGACTGTGGATGCTTTTAAAAAAAG
>NC_084548.2:75100000-75105000 GCF_033978685.3 Nerophis lumbriciformis
CGGAAGGACGCGTCACGGCGCCGATGGAAGCATGTTGAGTCGTCAAGTGACGATCCTTTTGTTAGCTTCCTGTGACAGCCCTTGTTGGAGCGCCAGGCAAGAGGCGGACAAAAGACTCGTTCCCTTTTCTCTTCCCGTCTGTCAAAATACGAAAAAAAAAGTGCAGCGTAATTAAGAGAAGGACACGGTGTGGAAAACGAGAAAGGAGCGATGGATGGCGAGACAAGCAGGAGTCGGACGCATCGCAGCGGAAACTTGCCATAAGACTTAGAGACTAGAATAGAATACAATAGAATAGAATGCAATAGAATAGAATAGAAAGTACTTTTTTGATCCCTGGGGGATATTCGGCACCAAAGTTCGCTCACAATAGACAATAAACATTAAGGTATTTTTTACGTATGAATAATATAAATACAGTCTATTACACAGCATTATTCACATGTGAATAACATAAATACAGTCTATTATACAGCATTATTCACATGTGAATAATATAAATACAGTCTATTTTACAGCATTATTCACATGTGAATAACATAAATACAGTCTATTATACAGCATTATTCACATGTGAATAATATAAATAGTCTATTTTACAGCATTATTCACATGTGAATAACATAAATACAGTCTATTTTACAGCATTATTCACATGTGAATAACATAAATACAGTCTATTATACAGCATTATTCACATGTGAATAACATAAATACAGTCTATTATACAGCATTATTCACATGTGAATAACATAAATACAGTCTATTATACAGCATTATTCACATGTGAATAATATAAATACAGTCTATTATACAGCATTATTCATATGTGAATAATATAAATATAGTCTATTATACAGCATTATTCACATGTGAATAATATAAATACAGCATTATTCACATGTGAATAACATAAATACAGTCTATTATACAGCATTATTCACATGTGAATAACATAAATACAGTCTATTATACAGCATTATTCACATGTGAATAACATAAATACAGTCTATTATACAGCATTATTCACATGTGAATAACATAAATACAGTCTATTATACAGCATTATTCACATGTGAATAATATAAATACAGTCTATTATACAGCGTTATTCACATGTGAATAATATAAATACAGTCTATTATACAGCATTATTCACATGTGAATAATATAAATACAGTCTATTATACAGCATTATTCACATGTGAATAATATAAATACAGTCTATTATACAGCATTATTCACATGTGAATAATATAAATACAATCTATTATACAGCATTATTCACATGTGAATAATATAAATACAGTCTATTATACAGCATTATTCACATGTGAATAACATAAATACAGTCTACTATACAGCATTATTCACATGTGAATAATATAAATACAGTCTATTATACAGCATTATTCACATGTGAATAACATAAATACAGTCTATTATCCAGCATTATTCACATGTGCTTAACATAAATATAAATATGGTCTATTATACAGCATGATTCACATGTGAATAATATAAATACAGTCTATTATACAGCATTATTGACATGTGAATAATATAAATACAGTCTATTATACAGCGTTATTCACATGTGAATAACATAAATACAGTCTATTATACAGCATTATTCACATGTGAATAATATAAATACAGTCTATTTTACAGCATTGTTCACATGTGGATAACATAAATATAGTCTATTATACAGCATTATTCACATGTGAATAATATAAATACAGTCTATTATACAGCATTATTCACATGTGAATAATATAAATACAGTCTGTTATACAGCATTATTCACATGTGAATAACATAAATACAGTCTATTATACAGCATTATTCACATGTGAATAATATAAATACAGTCTATTATACAGCATTATTCACATGTGAATAATATAAATACAGTCTATTATACAGCATTATTCACATGTGAATAATATACATACAGTCTATTATACAGCATTATTCACATGTGAATAATATAAATACAGCATTATTCACATGTGAATAACATAAATACAGTCTATTATACAGCATTATTCACATGTGAATAATATAAATACAGTCTATTATACAGCATTATTCACATGTGAATAATATAAATACAGCATTATTCACATGTGAATAACATAAATACAGTCTATTATACAGCATTATTCACATGTGAATAATATAAATACAGTCTATTATACAGCATTATTCACATGTGAATAATATAAATACAGTCTATTATACAGCATTATTCACATGTGAATAATATAAATACAGTCTATTATACAGCATTATTCACATGTGAATAATATAAATACAGCATTATTCACATGTGAATAACATAAATACAGTCTATTATACAGCATTATTCACATGTGAATAATATAAATACAGTCTATTATACAGCATTATTCACATGTGAATAATATAAATACAGCATTATTCACATGTGAATAACATAAATACAGTCTATTATACAGCATTATTCACATGTGAATAATATAAATACAGTCTATTATACAGCATTATTCACATGTGAATAATATAAATACAGTCTATTATACAGCATTATTCACATGTGAATAATATAAATACAGTCTATTATACAGCATTATTCACATGTGAATAATATAAATACAGCATTATTCACATGTGAATAACATAAATACAGTCTATTATACAGCATTATTCATATGTGAATACCATACATATAAATATGGTCTATTATACAGCATTATTCACATGTGAATAATATAAATAAAGTCTATTATAAAGCATTATTCACATGTGAATAATATAAATACAGTCTATTGCACAACATTAATCACATGTGAAAAATATAAATACAGTCTATTATACAGCATTATTCACATGTGAATAATATAAATACAGTCTATTATACAGCATTATTCACATGCGAATAGTATAAATGCAGTCTATTATACAGCATTATTCACATGTGAATAATATAAATACAGTCTATTATACAGCATTATTCACATGTGAATAATATAAATACAGTCTATTATACAGCATTATTCACATGTGAATAATATAAATACAGTCTATTATATAGCATTATTCACATGTGAATAATATAAATACAGTCTATTATACAGCATTATTCACATGTGAATAATATAAATACAGTCTATAATACAGCATTATTCACATGTGAATAATATAAATACAGTCTATTATACAGCATTATTCACATGTGAATAATATAAATACAGTCTATTATACAGCATTATTCACATGTGAATAATATAAATACAGTCTATTATACAGCATTATTCACATGTGAATAATATAAATACAGTCTATTATACAGCATTATTCACATGTGAATAATATAAATACAGTCTATTATACAGCATTATTCACATGTGAATAATATAAATACAGTCTATTATACAGCATTATTCACATGTGAATAATATAAATACAGTCTATTATACAGCATTATTCACATGCGAATAGTATAAATGCAGTCTATTATACAGCATTATTCACATGCGAATAATATAAATACAGTCTATTATACAGCATTATTCACATGTGAATAATATAAATACAGTCTATTATACAGCATTATTCACATGTGAATAATATAAATACAGTCTATTATATAGCATTATTCACATGTGAATAATATAAATACAGTCTATTATACAGCATTATTCACATGTGAATAATATAAATACAGTCTATAATACAGCATTATTCACATGTGAATAATATAAATACAGTCTATTATACAGCATTATTCACATGTGAATAATATAAATACAGTCTATTATACAGCATTATTCACATGTGAATAATATAAATACAGTCTATTATACAGCATTATTCACATGTGAATAATATAAATACAGTCTATTATACAGCATTATTCACATGTGAATAATATAAATACAGTCTATTATACAGCATTATTCACATGTGAATAATATAAATACAGTCTATTATACAGCATTATTCACATGTGAATAATATAAATACAGTCTATTATACAGCATTATTCACATGTGAATAACATAAATACAGTCTATTTTACAGCATTATTCACATGTGAATAATATAAATACAATCTATTATACAGCATTATTCACATGTGAATAATATAAATACAGTCTATTATACAGCATTATTCACATGTGAATAACATAAATACAGTATATTTTACAGCATTATTCACATGTGAATAATATAAATACAGTCTATTATACAGCATTATTGATATCCTTGTTAAAAACATTTCAAATGATTTAGATAGCCCTTTTTCTCATTTTTATTTTTTTTAATTTTTTTATTTTCATATTTTTAGTATTATTACTCTATCTGTATTTGCTTTGCTTATGTTGTTGATGTTGAAAATGCTTTGACTTTCGTGTGGATTTCAAATGTTTGTTTGTTGGTCAATAAAAAATGTTTAAAAAAATACAAATACAAAAAAACTCTGGACATTAGCTGGTTAGCTTGTAGCGCTGAGCGTCTTCAGCTGTTCATGAAGTAGATGAACTTTTTCTTCCTGGTGCTGGATGTGGTCATGTGACATCACCCTCTGGGCCTCATCATGTTGGTCACTACACTACTATGTAGACCCCCTGCAGGAACACCCCCTGACATTTACAGCATCTAACGTGCATGCATGTGTAGCTAACAGTATGTCCTCCACTCACATCTTCTTGGAAATGTAACTGAGGGGGAATATATATATATATATATTGTAATAATCCTAGGAATGTAGGCTCATAGACGTCTTCGTTTGTCTTGTCTTTATTATACAAGATGCAATGTAACCACACAACAGCTCCAATGTGCGTCTCTCCTCTTTCCCGGCAAAACTCGAACCCACACTTCCTGTCAACAATGTCACTTCCCTAACTTGCCCGGAAGTCCCGCCTTCCAGCCAAAGCCATTGGCTAAGACCCCGTAGCCAGCCGCTACATCATACTTTATTGATCCCTAACCCTAACCCTAACTGAGGG